>NC_080166.1:136374131-136590865 GCF_950295315.1 Erinaceus europaeus | reverse complement strand
GTGTGAGAGAGAGAGAGAGAGAGAGAGGGGCCATTCCAGAGGAAAGCATGTCTGTGCTTATCCTATTCAAAAGATGACTGGGAGGGGCTTGTTAGGACTTGGGAATCTCTCTGGAAGACTCTAGAACATAAATTAATTGACTTTATTTTTATTATTTAATTTTTTTACTAGTTAGCTTTTTTATTTTCTCTTGTGTCTTCTTGTTTTTAAATTTTATTAGTGGTTTACAAGATTATGAGAAAACTGGTATATAATTCTACACCTTTCATACTACCAGAGTTCTGTGTCCCTATTCCATTCATTGGAAACTGTTGACTGTCATTTCTATAAATGTCTATCTATATCTTTATACATTTTATATGGTCCTGCCTTCTCTTCTCTTTTTTATATTTGTTTATTTATCCCCTTTTGTTGCCCTTGTTTTATTGTTATAGTTATTATTGTTGTGTTATTGATGTTGTTGGATAGGACAGAGAGAAATGGAGAGAGGAGGGGAAGACTGAGAGGGGGAGAGAAAGATAAACACCTGCAGACCTGTTTCACCACTCGTGCCTTCTCTTCTTTTCTAAGTCCACCTTTACCTGTTACTCCTTCTGAATGTCCTTCCTTTTTTTCCTCTTCTCTCTCTGGGTCCTGATGGAGCTGGAGTTCAGAGCCCTCTGGTAATTGGCATCTATCATTTCTCCCCCTCTGGGAGGATGGACCCAAATTCTTTATGAAGATGCAGAAGGTGGGAGTTCTGGCTTCTGTCATTGCTTCTCCACTGGACATGGGTGTTGGCAGGTGGATCCACACCCCCAACCTGTGTCTGTCTGTCCCTAGTGGGGCAGGGCTCTGGGGAGGGGAGGCTCCAGGACACATGGGTGAGGGCGTCTGCCCAGGGAATTCAGGGTGGTGTCATGGCAGCATCTGCAACTTGGTGGCTGAACGTCAGTAAGATAGAAAGCAGGACAAATTGTTTAATAATCAAGACCAGAACCTAAAGGTAAGAACATAGCAGGTGCGATTTGGGATGTTCACATTGGAAGAGTCACCTGGACACCTGGGAAGGGAACAGATATCACTTTGCAATTGACAGAGAAATAAATTAGTGTTTTAAAGCAAAAACAGTCAAGCTCATCAGTTCTTAAAGCTTTATCCCAAGACTGGTTATCCCCATATTCTGGCTGCTAAGATTTTATCTAAATAATGTCCTCTAAGTCTTTAGAAGACAGAGCTATTCTTCAAGGTCAGCTTTCCGTTATCTCTGAGCTGCAGGAAGGCTCCTTGAGTGTATGGATGCAACTTCTCTTCTCCCCTCCCTCCTGCAAGCAGAAGCAAACATGACTGGAGCAGACTCTGCTGTCTTGTGATCCGCCTGGTAGCAATTTAGCCTTGCCAGAAAGGTTAAGTTGTGTCACCCTGCTGAAACATGCGAGGCCTACGAGTAGCGTGCTTTGTGCTCAGAGAACTCCCTCGCTCTGCCAGCTCTGCCAGCAGAAAATGAAGGCAGGCTGCTAACAGCAGAACACACTCACTGCAGCCACAGAGAGCGATCACTTTCTGCTTTTCCTCTTTGCCCCTCCAAGAGGCCCCAGATTATGGCGGCCTCTGTCAGACTCTCCTCATCTCCCTGGGATGGATCTTTCTCACACATGTAGTGTTTTCCTGCCTCACAAAGCTGAAAACAACAACAACAATAATCAATTATTTCAAACATAAAACCTCTTTAGCTTCCCTTACAAGTCCTTACAGAAGGTTATTTTCATCTTTCTTTCTTTCTTTCTTTCTTTTTTTAACTTTTCACTGGAACTGTCTTCCCTGGTAATATTTTTTCTTTTTCTTTTTTAATCTTTTTAAATTTTTTATATTTATTTATTTATTTATTTTCCCTTTTGTTGCCCTTGTTTTTCATTGTTGTTATTGATGTCGTCATTGTTATGTAGGACAGAGAGAAATGGAGAGAGGAGGGGAAGACAGAGAGGGGGAGAGAAAGACAGACAAGTGCAGACATGCTTCACCGCCTGTGAAGCGACTCCCCTGCAGGTGGGGAGCCAGGGGGCTCCAACCAGGATCATTACCCCAGTCCTTGCACTTCATGCCATGTGTGTTTAACCTACTACACTGCCACCCGACTTCCCATATTTTTAAAATTATCTCTATTGGATAGAGACATCCAGAAATCAAAAGGGAAGGGGGAAGTTAAAAGGGAGAGGGAGGGGGAAGGGAAGAGAGAGAGAGAGACAGACAGAGACAGAGAGAGAGACTGCTTCACCACTTGCAAAACTTTCCCCCTGCTGGTAGGAGTTCCTGAATATTCAATAATTTATCCTGTTTTATATCTTAATGCTTTTCAGCCACCAAGTTGCAGATGCTACCATGATGCCATCCTGACTTCCCTGGGCAGATGACCCCATCCATGTGTCCTGGAGCCCCACCTCCCCAGAGCCTTAGTAATATTTTAAAAGTGGCATTTAGGATTTGCAGTTTGTAACTTGATGAGCCTGTCAGTTACAGGGGTATAATCTCACCTAAGTGCAAAGCTACTTCTACTTTCAAGTCTTGTTATTTACTACTGCATCTGGGTTCTTCTTATTTGACCTGAACATAAGAGATCTTAAATCATACTGCGGTGACCAGAAGTTTGCTCCTCACAATGATTTTAATACCTTCCTTTCTCCCCCACCTTCTTCTTCTTCTCCTTTCTTTTCCTTTAGAAATTTGTGTTATCTAGTCTTCATTCTAAAACACATCCGGGAATTAAGAGTCAAGTGATACTAGTTTTCAAAAAGACCTTTAAATGATGACGACATAGCTAATGTAGCGTGATTAAACAGTGATCGATGGTCTGTTCTGCCCCTGATCTTATGTGAGAGTCCCCTGCTGGACAACCTGAAATGCTTCTGGACCTTTGTCATTTCAATCTGGAAGCCGCCCTGTGCAGAATCAGCTCTGTCATGAAGAGAGGGGCTGAGTGCAGAAGCCTTAAGTAGCTTATTTCAGGGATGGATTTCATTTTGATCTTAGTTGAAATGTAAGAATGGTAAGAATTCAGATACAGTCTCTGCCATAAAATGCATCATGAAAATCCACTTCATCTGTTCATTTCCCCAGTTTAAATAGGGCTCCAAGATGCTCAAAACTGCCAGTGTGACTTTTTATTTTTTTCTATTAGATCTTCACTATCCAGGGAGAAAATCGTCATCTTCACACAACTTTACATTTCCTCATCCTTGCAAGTTCTTTCCTCCTCCATCATATATATATATATATATATATATATTTTTTTTAATTTTATTAATAAACAGGAAACACTGACAACACCATAGTGTAAGAGGGGCACAACTCCACACAATTCCCACCACCAGAACTCCGCATCCCATCCCCTCCCCTGACAGCTTTCCTATTCTTTATCCCTCTGGGAGTATGGACCCAAGATCATTGTGGGATGCAGAAGGTGGAAGGTCTGGCTTCTGCAATTGCTTCTCTACTGAACATGGGCATTGACAGGTCAATCCATACTCCCAGCCTGTTTCTCTCTTTCCTTAGTGGGGCAGGATCTGGGGAAATGAAGCTCCAGGACACATTGGTGGGGTTGTCTGCCCAGGGAAGTCTGGTTGGCATTATGTTAATATCTGGAACCTGGCAGCTGAAAAAACAGTTAACACAATATCCAAACAAATTTTTGACTAATTATCAACCTACAGGCTGGAATAGTGCTGATAAAGATTGGGGGGGGGGGGTGTCTCCGTTTTGAAGATAGCTAGTAGGCCTATTTTAGTTATATTCCAAAGTGCCCATGACTCTACTAGTTTTTGCCTGAGCCTGAAATCTGATATGCAGGTGGATCCAAGTTGTTGTCTGGGGAGAGGATGTCATGGCTGGAAAAAGGGCTAGAAAGCTGGATCAGGGAAGAGAGTAGCTCCCTATTATGGGAAAGGGGTATAAATACTGTTGGCTGTAGACCCCATCGATCTGGTCTAGGGCCCTCCTCTATCATATTAAGAGTCAACCATCTTAAGCACAGACTTCCCAGGATAGGTTGCAATTCCTAATAGAACATATGCCGTGTGTGTAGCCTGTGAGCACTATTCCAACAGCTAAACAAAGAACAGGGCTGTGTGAAGCACTCTGGGGTGTTTCCCATATTGATTTCCAGCTCTCACAAGTAACATTCTGTAGGGCAGGTGCTGAGGAGAATAATAACAATGCTGGCAGCCAGTGCCCTGGCCGCCATGTCCTCTAGTGCTGCAGACAGCAGCCCCTCAGCGGCATCTTCCATGTATGTGTCCCGCGTGTCAGGTGCTTACGGGGGCCTTCTCCCGTGTGGGCTGGTCTCTCACAGCTAGACAGCTGCAGGCTCCTCCCATCTTCCTCTCATTCTGAAGATAATCCTCAGCAGGTCAAAGAAGAAATAATAAAAATGGAGAGAGGGATTTATTCGAGGTCTAGGCCCATCATATCTGTTTGGGAATCTCAGGACTCCCCAGCTGATGGGGTGGCCTGATAGTGACTAAGATTCATCCTTAAAGTCTGCCAGTCTCTTACCCTTATCCAGCTTTTGCAGTCCTTGCTTTGATAAGGTTAGCTTTGGAGTGAGTGAGAGAACTGTAATAGGAAGTAGGTGAGGAGGGTATCTAGGTCTATGGGTTCTAAAATTGAGGCAGCTTGGAACGTTCCTAATTGTGACCACAGAATGTGAGCTCAGATCTACAGGGATGCAGAGGTCACATAGGCGTCTAAGCTGAATATGGGCCCCAGATCAGTTGGGGTTTACAAATCGATGGGGTTACAGTCAACAATATTTATACCCCTTTCCCATATATGGAAGCTATTCTCTTCCCTGATCCAGCTTTCTGGCCCTTTTTCCAGCCATGACATCCTCTCCCCAGACAACAACTTGGGTCCACCTGCATATCAGATGTCAGGCTCAGAAAGAAACACTAGTATAGTCATGGGCCCTTTGAGATATAAAATGTAAAATAGGCCTACTAAGTATCTACAAAACAAGAGACCCCCAAATCTTCACGTGCACTAATCCAGCCTTTAGGTTCATAATTAGTCAACAATTTGTTTTGCTCTATATGTTAACTCTTTTATCAGCCGCCAGGTTCTAGATGCTACCGTGATGCTAACCTGGCTTCCCTGGGCAGACAACCCCACCAAGGTGTCCTGGGGCCATGCTTCCTGAGATCCCTACTCCACTAGGGAAAGAGAGAGACAGGCTGGGAGTATGGATTGACCTGTCAACGCCCATGTTCAGCGGGGAAGCAATTACAGAAGCCAGACCTTCTACCTTCTGCAACCCTCAATGACCCTGGGTCCATACTCCCAGAGGGATAGAGAATAGGAAGCTATCAGGGGAGGGGATACAGAGCTGTGGTGGTGGAAATTGTGTGGAGTTGTACCCCTCTTACCTATTGTTCTTGCCAGTGTTTCCTATATATAAAAAGAAATAATAACATACATTGTTAATCAAGGACTGAGTGTGGAATTCCCTTCCCCCAGTCGCAGTTTAGCACTTATATTTCCATATGCTAAACTCTTCTGATCTTATCAGGAACCTCCATGCAACATTCAAGACATTCAGCTAAATACCAGAGAGCATTCGATGCTCCTGATTCAAGAATGACTCTTGACTAATGAGCAGTGATTAATTCTCAGGTCAGTTGACAGGTATTTCCTGTGAGTTTGCTTTTGTATGCAGAATGGTGTTCTGCCTGCCTAGGAGATGCAGAGGTCAGAGGCACCATGGCCTGAAACCGTCAGGTCTCATGGACAAGAACCATATCTAGATGTGAATGTTGTCTGGTTAGCAAATGTTGCTGCTGTAAGATGAAGACTCATTTAGTTACTATTTGGAGATTGTTTTGTTTTGTTTGTTTGTTTGCTCTCCATGCTAAACAGAAAGCTGTATGTGGAAAGGCATAGTGAACACTGCCACATAATAAACAGAAAATAAAACAGTATCTTGGGTCTTACACATCACAAAGTGCTACCAAAGTGTTTTATGCATTTTCCCTTAATAAAAGTTACAGAACTGTTCAACTCAGAAAGATGGCTGATCAAAAACTTGACCAAAATTCCTTGCTTTGCATTTTCTGTTACCTTTCATTCTTCTCGATGGATGTTGCCTATAAAATCCCATCTGAACTCTGATGGATGGAGGACCGATTTATTACTTTTCTTTGCCATCCCAAAACAGAACAGTTAAATTGCCACGTTAACATTTAGCCTTGCCATCATTTCTCTTTTTTTAAAATAACTTTTTAAGATATTTGTTTATTCCATTTTGTTACCCTTGTTGTTTTTATTGTAGTTATTATTGTTGTTGTTGGATTGGAACAGAGAAATGGAGAGAGGAGGGGAAGACAGAGAGAGGGAGAGAAAGACAGACATCTGCAGACCTGCTTCACCGCCTGTGAAGTGACTCCCCTGCAGTTCGGGAGCCAGGTATTGGAACCGGGATCCTTAAACCGATCCTTCTGCTTCACACCACCTGAACTTAACCTACTGCGCTACCACCCAACTCCCCCATTTCTGTTCTTTAGAATAGAAAACATAATGGTAGATACAGCCCGGTCTCTTTCCCACTGGTAACTGGTTCTTTAAAGATATTCTTTCATAGTAATAAGAACAGAGAAAACAAAAGCAAAATGGGGGAGGGAACATTTGGGTGAGACATAAAATCATTCTTTGTTGTGTGCTGCTAAATGTATTCATGAGGCCAGGAAGGAAACAGTGATCATTACGTGTTGGGCAGTAGGCCAGCTCCCCCCTGCTTAACGCTGTGGTCTATTTACATAATCACTGTTTTACCTGAGAACCGCCCTGCCTGCAGGGCACTAGTTTAATCCCACTGGTTCACACTCTCTTTTTGCTCCGCCCCCTCTCCTAGTCACACCCTCTTTTCCACCACTAGTTTGCACTCTCTTTTCTCTTCACCCTCTCTACGTCACATCCTGTTTCCACTCTACTTGGGGAGTATAAATACAGCTGCTTTTCTGATTAAACACACATGGAATTGCCTTCCAGCTCCATGAGTCCCAGAGTCTCTTTCCTGCGATGCTAGCCCAGCACAAGTTCCTGATCCCTCTCCCATGCAGCAGCCTAGGTTGGCTCCAGTCGAGTTCTCTCCAACCCAGAGAGCACATGCTCAGGAAGAAGCACCCTCAGGCTATCCCGGCAATTACATGCAGGGTTAAAAATTAGACCTGATGGATTTAAGATATATTTGGGACTCTCTTAGTAGTCACAGAGACAGTTCAACTACATTTATAGGTATATTACTTTTTAAAGTCCAGAATTCATAAAGAAACTCAGTCCTGAATATGTGTTTTCCAGGCTCTAGTGATCTATTTTTTTTAATTTAATTAGTTAGTTAATTTGGTAGGATAGAGGGAAATTGAGAGAGGAAAGGGGCAAATTGTTTAATAAACAGGAACCCAAAGGTAGGAATAGAACAAATGAAACTAAGGTTCTTTCTCTGTGTGGGAAGAAGCTAGGGAGTCTATGTTAGGTGTGTTCCAAGGGGCCCATGACTTCAGTAATTTTTTTCCTGAGCCTGACAACTAACAGGCAGGTGGACTAAAAGTATTGTCTGGGGAGACAGTGTTAAAGTTGAGGATAGAACTAGAAAACTGGATTAAGCCAAAGAATAGCTCCCAAACATGAGGAAAGTATATAAATACCATTAACTGTAATTCCCATCCATCTTCCCCAGGGCCATGTCTGTTCATATTCAGCACAGGAGCCTGTATGCCCTCTGAGTCCCTGTCAGTCTGAGCTCACAGTCCAGGCTGTTTTTCTTAATTTCAGGGCCCATCTCAGTTCTAGTGGAAGAAAACAGGATGCAACGTTGCTAAACCCCAGATCACCTGACAATACTTTCAGTTTACTGGTTGTAACTATCACTGGACAGCAGAAGGGTGCCATAGGCTGTCTCGTTCACTCAGGCACTGTAACAACCAAGACATGTATGAGTAGAGTGATACGTCACCCCAGATGCTTCACTCTCCAGACCTTACTTTTGAGGTCCATGTCCTGAGAAACTTGAGTCTGTCTCGCTACTTAAAATAAAGCCACATGAAACTGTGTCATAAGTGATGCTATGTGAATCTTTTAGATACCAGTATGTTCAAACAGGAAGCAGATCTCACAGTCTCCTTGGACCAGTGTTTTGTGTTGTTGTAGTCAGACATACACGGGGTACCTAATTATAACCCAGGGCTGTTTTGAGATCACCAGAAAGATGAAGCAATTGCCTGATTGAGATTGGCTGATGCCAGTTAGTCTGTCTTTTTTTTTAATGGTGAATTCTAGGCTGATAAACCACACCCCTTTTTCTTCTAACACATTTCTTATTTTAATATGTTCATTTAATGTCTCTGGTTAAGTTTTGGCCTTGGGGGTACCATTCTTGCCAGACTTTGCTAATTTATTCAGGATTTAGTAACAGTAGCGTTGGACATTAAGCCAGCCCCCTGCTTTGCCCCTGCTGCATTGCTGACACTATGGCCTATTTACATAATCATTGTTTTGCCTGAAAGATTCCCTACCCATTCCTTTGATCTATCTTCTTTCTACCTTGTGACCCGCCCTGCCTACAGGGTGTATTAATCCTGCCAGTTAAAATGCTAGCAACTGTTGTTACAGAAACTTTTTATCTTCCCACTCTTTCTGCTCTCCAACCCCTTTCCCAGCCATCCCAGTCCTTGCTGGGAAATTGTGCTGATGCAGTCACATCTGCCATGTTGTCCCCTCAGGGTACTGCTAGTTCTCGCTAGTTCCCGCGAGAGTTGGGACATTCTCGGAGTGCCTGTTCAGCCATGTTGTGCCCTCAGGGCATTGTCTATATCCCTGCGATATTTGGAGTGTTTTGGTTACTCCTCCCCCCTCCCATTCTCACAAGAGTTATTATCCTATCCTGGAGTGCTTTGGTTACTCCTCCCCCTTCCCATTCTTGGGAAAGCTACTCCTATAAAAGCCCTTCTTCTTCCGCACCTCGCTCTCTTGCCAGCACTTCACTCCAGTGCTCAGACGCAGGAAAGGTTACTGCGTGAGGCGGCCATTTTCTCTATCTCCACGTGGCCCAACCTGCCTCTCTAGCACCCAACTCTGAGGTGCCAGTGCAAATAAAGATTTGTGTTTCCTCTTTGCTCCAGACCCCCTCTCTCTCTTCTCTGCAGCCTGCGCACAACAACAAGTCCTGACCTGCCACTTCGGTTTTACCCTATAAAGCCCACTTCTGTTCATGGTTTTGCTCTCTTTTTTCTCTCCCACGTCCTGACCTGGAGAAGGGCTGGCGTGCAGAGTGGGAGGTGGCCATTGCAGTTTGGCGCCACGTGGCTTAACCTGCTGTGCTCACACCTGACTCTGGGGCTCCTGCATGAATAAAGATTTGTATTACCATGCCGCCACAAATTCCTGGTTTCTCTCCCGTGACGCAAGCCCGGCACAGTAGTAACTTCATCTGGGAATCCCATGCTTATACTTCTCTGGGTGCTCTGTTGGAATTAAAATGTGTCCTCTGATTTGAGTTCACTTTTTTTTTAATTAGGGGGATTAACGGTTTACAGTCAAATACAGTAGTTGGTCCATATGTAATATTCCTCAGTTTTCTACATAACAGTCTAACCCCCTCTAGATCCTCCTTTGTCATCATGTTCCAGGACCTGAACCCCATCCCCTACCCCCACTCCTTTACTTTGGTGCAAGACACCAAACCCAGTTCAAGTCCTGCTTGGTGTTTCCCCTTCTGTTCTGATTTCTCCAGTTCTGTCCATGAGTGGGATCAGCTCATCTTCATCCTCTTTCTGGCTGATCTCACTTCACAGGATTCCTTCCAGCTCCATCGAAGAGGAGGTGAAGAAGGTGACTTCACCATTGCTAACAGCTGAGTAGTATTCCATGGTGTATCTAGACCACAACTTATTCATCCCTGCCTTGACTTGTGAGTGATGTGTGGAGTGTTCTTTTGATAGTTAATGCTTGTTTGAGAGGGACTTGAAATTGCACTCCTGGTATGATCGCAGTCTTGTGAAATGCTATTCCTGGTACAAAATAAGCTTATTCTCTACCTCAAGCCTCATGGGCTTATGGGCTCATGGGTATCTTTGTTGTTTTTTTTCCTTCTCTTGCAAATGCAAATCCCCACCTGGCAGAAGGCATCAAGAGACTGCAGCCTCTCCCACTGGGTGAAACCCAAGTTTGTCTGACTCAAAGCTTGATTTTCAAAGGAGCTTTTATTTATTTATTTATTTATTTATTTATTTATTTATTTATTTATTGTCTCACAGGCAACCCATCTGCATTGAATATAGTGTCCTCTCTCTTTTCTTTTTCCCATTCTCTCTGAAACAGTCTTCAGTCTGAGGCCTCATTCTTTACTGCCTCTTTACTCTGGAATTAGCCTTGGATCAATCTAAGTAACTGAGGACATGTCACTTGCCCTCACATCTCCTGAGCTGTGTGCTGAGTGTGTCCTAGACCTTTGCTATAGGCAGTCACCAGACCTTCCTCCTGCCCATGCAGAGCCACCAGGATTGTGTGTGTGTGGCTTAATAATTAACAAGACTGTAAGATAACAGAGGTACAGTTCCACACACTTCCCACCACCAGAGTTCTGTGTCCCATCCCATCCATTGGAAGCTTCCCTGTTCTTTATTTCACTGGGAGTTCAGACCAAATTATTTGTTTGACATTTATTCTGTAATTGCTTCTCCACTGGACATGGGTGTTGGCAGGTGGATCCACACCCCCAGCCTGTGTCTGTCTGTCCCTAGTGAGGCAGGGCTCTGGGGAGGGGAGGTTCCAGGACACATGGGTGAGGGCATCTGCCCAGGGAGGTCAGGATGGCATCATGGTAGCAACTGCAACTTGGCAGTTGGAAGGCATTAAGATATAAAGCAGGAAAAAGTGTTTAATAAACAGGAACCCAAAGGTAAGACTAGAGCAGATGAAATTAGAGGTCTTCCTGTGGGAAGAAGCTGGGAAGTCAATTTACTCCCAGTAGATCTGCTTCAGCTGTGACTGTCTTCCATTTGACACAAGTGTGTCTTCCATTTGTCTCCCATGACTGTCTTCCATTTGACACAAGTGTGTCTTCCATTTGTCTTCCATGACTGTCTTCCATTTGACACAAGTTTTTGTGTCTGGTTGTTTGCTCAAGCTGCTTTTTTCAAACACCACACAAGCCTTTATGCTTATGAATTCATGACATTTGCTTCTCAGAAAGTTATGTTTCAAAGCAAATAAAACATGCATTCTGAATAATATATGCCTTTATCTTGTTCTACTTTATCCTCAAAGCAGACTGGAAATTAATAATCAATCTGGGATTTCCCTGATCGGTTTTGCAAGTGTTTATCCTAGGAGAGGTCCAATTATTTCCCCATGCACAGGTACTGTGTAGCATCGCACATTCTCATGTGCAGAAAGGATTAGTCTTTTGTCTTGCTTTCCTTCTGGAAAACCTGCTGCTAGCCAGACCCCAGTTGTTAGTGAGATGTCTGGGTCTGAGCTGTCCTACATCTGCAAACTGCCTCTGGACAGCTCCGGAGTGGCCCACAGCTACTGCCGTTCATGCATGGTCTTGATGGCATTTTCCATATCTACTCATTTATTTAATCACCACTCCCGTCACCAGAGGTCCGTGTCCCCACCCCCATCCCCATTGATCACCACTCTAATTCTCCCATGGTCCTGAAAAATAGGTTGGCATTTTGCTTTGTCCACATCTGTAAATTGTCCGTATTCCACACATGAGTGAACCCGTTCTGTGACTGTCCTTCACCTCCTGACTGGCTTCACTGGGCATTGTCTTCTCCAGTTCCAACCACTTTGTCCCAGAGGACACAATCTCATGCCTTTTTATTGCTGTATAATACTCCATTGAGTCTCTGTCCCAAATTTTTTTATCCACTCACCTGTCAAAGGGAATTTTGGTAGTTTCCAGGTTTTTGGTAATTGTGACTAAAGCCGCTGTGAACATGGGAGTCCATCTCCCCCTTCACATCAGTGTTATTATATCCTGTGGATCAATGCCTAGCAGTGGGATTTCTGGATCTTATGTCATTTCCATCTGTGTTTAAGAGTTCTCCAGAGTGGCTGTACCAGTTTGCAGTAGAGACCCCTTTCCCCTCATCTTCTCCACACTGATCTTTTGTTTCATTGATGGAATCCACTCTCACAGGTGTGAGGTGGGACCCCAGTGTGGTGTTGCTTTGCATTTCTCTGGTGATGAGTGAATTGGAGCATTTCCTCTTAAATCTGTGGGCCATGTGTGTCTCTTCTTTAGAGAACCATTTCTTCAGATCTCCTGCTCGCTTTTTAACTGGGTTGTTCCTTTTTTTTTGTTGAGCTGTAGGAGATCTCTAGAGATGTTTGATATGAACTGCTCGTCTGATGTGTGGTGTGCAAATATCTCTTCCATTTGCTGGGTTTCCTTTTTACCCTTAAGGAATTTTCTTTTGTTGCATAAAGATATCTCTTTGCGTTGGCTGTGCCTCGGCTCACAGGGAGTTCTACGGAGGTCACCTGCTTACAGCTGCAGCTCCACAGCGAGGGCAGGTGGAACATGGGTGCCTCACATGCCCCGTCCTTTCAGCTCTCGAGTGCAATACTGCTTGCAGACCTCCGCTGCCTTCCTCGCCACACACACCTCCACCCTGGAGGCCACAGATGTCACCTGCTTTCTCTTCTTTTTATCCTGAAGCAGGAATATTTACCTCTTGTGGATCCCTAAGAGAACTAAGGAGAAGCCTTTGTCTATTTAGTCAAGTGTTTGGGGGCCAGAGGAACAGCTGATTGGATGAGCAGCTCATGTGCACGTCAAAGTATCTCAACTATCTGGCTGTCAGCTAAGTTACTATAACCTTTCTTTTGCCTCCGGGAGTTATCGGTGGGGCTCGGTGCTGGCACTATGAATCCATGGCTCCTGGACGCTATTTTTTCCATCTTATTGGACAGGACAGAGAGACATTGAGTGATGAGGGGGAGATAGAGAGGGAGAGAGAAGGAGAGATACCTGCAGACCTGCTTCACCATTTCTGAAGCTTCCCCCCTCTACATGTGGGGAGCCGGGGGGCTCAAACCAAGATTATCTCATGGGGTGTGCCACTGCCTGGCCTCCTGATAATCTTTTCGTCTGTGTATGGAAGGTGGGAGTTCTGGAAAGTTTTTTCAGAGGGACACACACACAAAGACAGGAATCTGGGCGGCACACACCCTAAGGTAGGCACACTTAAGGTGAGCTCTCTGATTGGCAGTGACTTTTGGTTTGATTTATGGTTACACCAGTGAAACTCATACGCAGTTGGTTTTACATGCATTGCAAGTCTTACTTGATAGGCTTTGTGCATGGACCTGAAAGATTAGTAGTAGTTAGTGACAGTAAGAGATGCCGTAGTTTTCAGTAAATTCCATATAAATGATGTTTCATTGATTTTTTTTCCCCCAATAATTGACATACATCAAACCAAGAATAAAAGTTTGACAGGGCTACCCTTTAATCCCGAAATTAAAAAAACATAATAATTCTATTGGTATATTGTATTAAATATGAATCCATTTCCTTTTTTTTTACTTTATTGATTAGAGAGAGAAATTGAGGGGGGAGGGGGAGGAAGAGAGGGAGAGAGAGAATCTGGTTGGTAGTGCAGAAGGTCAAGCATACGTCATACAAGAGTGCAAGGACCAGCATAAGGATCCCGGTTCAAGCCCCTGGCTCCCCACCTGCAGGGGAGTCGCTTCACAGGTGATGAAGCAGGTCTGCAGGTGTCTGTCTTTTTCTCCCCCCTCTGTATTCCCCTCCTATCTCCATTTCTCTCTGTCCTATCCAATTACAACAACAAAAAGAGGGCGAAATGGAGAGAGAGAGAGTCACCTGCAATACTGCTTCACCACTCATGAAGTTTCCCCTCTGTGGGTGAGGACCAGGGACTTGAACCAGCATCCTTGCACGTGGTAACATGTTCTCAACTGCATGTGCCCACAGCCAGGCCTGGAAACTCTGTTTCTGTTCTAAATGGAATGTGCTCACTCCCTCACACTGTATCTGTTGCTTCCACCTGGGGCTGGGAAGAAGCACAGTTCTTCACATTCCTGAGTATAATACTTGTCCCTGAGGTGTACAACAGTCTTTTAAAAAAATATTTATTTATTCCCTTTTGTTGCCCTTATTGTTTTATTGTTGTAGTTATTATTATTGTCATCATCGTTGGGTAGGACAGAGAGAAATGGAGAGAGGAGGGGAAGGCAGAGAGGGGGAGAGAAAGACAGACACCTGCAGACCTACTTCACCGCCTGTGAAGTGACTCCCCTGCAGGTGGGGAGCCGGGGGCTCGAACCGGGATCCTTACACTGGTCCTTGTGCTTTGTGCCACCTGCAATCAACCCACTGCGCTACAGCCCGACTCCTGTAAAACAGTCTTATTTCAGAAATATTTATCCAGCCTCTGGTCTGAATCCACTGTAGCATTCAGTTTGTCTAACTCCTCCTCATCACAGCCCTTACCTGATCAGTCCGATGGCTTTAACCCAGGAGGACATTAGCTCTGTATTTTAACTCCTCCTCATCACAGCCCTTGCCTGATCAGTCCGATGGCTTTAACCCAGGAGGACATTAGGTCCTTATTTGTCCCCATTTGTTCCGGAGGCCTTAGAGTGGTCAGCACCAGCAGGGAGATAGTTTGTGTGATATATGATCTTAACACCCTGTGGCCAGACATTTGGAGCACGCATGCTTTCCCACTGCACTGTTCGGCTTTCCTCTGCATGTCCCCCACAGCCCTTGTAAAAATGATGGACTTAGTTTTTCATTGCCTTTTTATTTGCCCATTCTGAGGCTGCAGGAGAAAAGCATTTCGTGATCTATTGTTATTGTGGAAACTGGTATTGTTGTTGTTCCCAGGTGAATTCTTCCGTTGCCATTCCTTTGACCCAGGTTGACCAGAAGGAAGGGAGACAGTCTGCAGGAAGGGAGTGATGTGGAGTAGGAGTAAGTGCAGAACAGGGTTGGGGTGACTTGAGGCTCTGTGTAACTGGTAGCATCCATCAAGCGTGAGTTCTTAGTAGTTAAAAACAATCATAATGACCTTGGGTCCATGCTCCCAGACGATTAAAAAAATAGGAAAGCTATCAGGGGAGAAAATGGGGGAAGTAGATCTGGTGGTGGAGATTGTGTCGAATTATACCCCTCTTATCCTATGTTCTTGTCAGTGTTTCCATTTTATAAATAAAAACATAAAAAGACAATTGGAATGGAAAAGTAGTCCGTGCAAACTCCTCAAATGTCAAAATAAATATCGGTGGGGAGCATTCTGGAGAGTGTTATATCTCCCGCTGGAGATAGAAACAAGGTCTGTGCTCTTAATGCTTTTCATGAGAACCACCATCAGCCTGTCACCTGGAAACCAAATTTGAATGGAGTGAACAACAGGTCTTGGGCAGGACCTTGTATTTTGTTATTTTTCCAAAGTAACAGAATGCTATGTGAAGAAACCCAACTTTTTATTTATTTTTAAAATTTTTAGACATTTTTATTTGTTTATTGCTAGGCTAGCTTTGCAGGCAGGAGACAGACGACCAGGGACTCATGGCTGAGCTGGGAAGCAGTGCTTTATTCATTATTCATCTGCATTTATACTCTCCAGGAAGGAAGTGGTAGGGTGTAAAAACAGGGTGTGACTAGGAGAGGGGGTGGAGCGAAAAGAGAGTGCGAACCGGTGGGATTAAACCAGTGCCCTGCAGGCAGGGCGGGTCTCAGGTAAAGCAGTGATTATGTAAATAGACCACAGTGTTAAGAAATACAACAGAAGGGGTCTTAGAAGCAGAATTAGAAGTAGACCAACAGTTTATTATTGGATAGAGACAGAGAAATTGAGAGGGGAGGGGAAGATAGAGAAGGAGAGACAGAGAGACACCTGCAGCTCTGCTTCACTTCTGCAGATGGGGACCAGGGACTTGAACCTGGGTCCTTGTGCACAGTGATATGTGCCCTTAACCAGGTGCTCCCCCAGTTGGCCCTAAGACCCAGATTTAAAAATATTTTTGGTATTGTGTTTTAGTATCAAACTACTGAGCTAGATCCCCAACTCCTGCTAGATCCCCAACTCCCGCTTATTGTGTGTTCATAGCTACTCCCTAAACTACTTATGGGATGGCTGCCTCACTGGAAGCCAACTCCACAGAAGAGATCTGGGGGCTGAGGTCCAGGGGTAGCACACAAAGTGGATGGCCCCCCGTGTCTGGCAGTAGTGGCACTCACCCTAGTCTCCTTACTGGCTTTCCCTTTTGTTTATTTATTATTGGGTAGAAATTGAGAGAGGTAGGAGAGACAGAGAGACACCTGCAGCCCTGCTGCACCACTCGTGATGCTTTGCCTGTGTAGGTGGGGACCAGGGGTTTGAACTTGGGTCCTTGTGCACTGTAATGTGAGCACTTAACCATGTGCAACACCACCTGGCTCCAGCATTCAGTGTTTTCTATTTACTTTGTATTTCTTAGAGGGTTGACTTAGTGTGGGTGAATTTAGCTGTTGCTTGTTTGACAAGCTCCTCCTTCCTCTTTCAAACCTGATTGCTGACTTTGCAGGCTCGGATATTCCTGGATGGAGGCCTTTTGTATTTAGGACTTTGATATGTCCTGACAATCCTTTCTAGCCTTTGAATTTCTGCTGAGAAATCAGCCGATAATTTTAGGCAACCCCCCTCTCTCCCTCTTCTCTCTAGATGTTTTTAATATCTTCTCTTTGTATTTGATCTTCACCGTTTTAATTACTATGCACTTTGGTGAGTATTGGTTTTTTTTTTTTTTTCTTGAGCTATTTAAAGCTTCCTGGATGTTAGATTCAATATCCTTCTTCAATTCGAGGAAATTCTCAATTTAGCCCTTACTTTGCTCATTCATCTATGACTCTCCATACCCCAAAATGTCTTTGACTCCCTTTGGCTTTGTTCATAACTTGTTAACTAAAACCAGTCTTAAATGACTAGCATTAGAGGCAGCAGGATTGAGCTGAAAAGAAAGAGGCCATTTAATAGCCCTGACATTTGAACACCAGTGCAATGCAATACTCACAACAGTGGGTGAGTGAGATGTGGCCTGGAGCTGTACCTTGCTCCTTGGAGTTCTGTAGAGAACCAGCCATAGGTGCATTTCAGAGCAAGTCCTGACCCAGCACAGAGTAAGTAGAGTGGCTGCGTATTTGTGCAGAAGCAGGCCTGCCTGAAGACTGCAGAATCTCATTTCCAGGGGAGCCCACAGGCAGCAGCAGTAGCAGGGTTGTGATCACGCTGCAGGAGCCATTCAACCAGCAGACTCTAGCAAGGAAACATTCCACAGACAGCCAGTGAGTGAGCACACATTTCTCACTGACACAGTGCAGCTACTTAGACCTAAATTATTACGTGTGTGTGTGTGTGTGTGTGTGTGTGTGTGTGTGTGTGTAGTTGTCAGAGAAACACACGGCCACCCTCACCATTCTACTGTATAACCAGTTGGTCCCACACCATTGTTGTCGGGCATTAAGCCAACTCCCCCTGCTCCATGCTGCATTGCTGACAGTATGGCCTTCTTACATAATCATTGTTTTGCCTGAGAGATCCCCACCCATTGATCTATCTTCTTTCTACCTCGAGACCCTTCCTGCCTGCAGAGTATTATTTAATCCCACCAGTTAAAACCATTACAACAGTTGCTAAGGAAGTTCCCAGCGTGCCTCTTTCCTTTTCTCCACCCCCTTCCCTAGCCATTTCCTTTTCTGACTTGCCACTTCTGGTTCTATTATATAAAAGTGTTGTCTCTGATCAACAAAGACACGTTGCATTCCTGCTCCACCTCGAGTTCCTGGTCTCGCTCCCGCGAAGCTAGCCTGGCACACTGTCAATATACTGAGATTTGCCCCGGCCTTGGGTGTCTATGGTATCCAGCAAGGGACAAAAGGCTATCATAAATATAACGTAGGGTAGTGTAAGTACTGAGGAAGAGAGGTATACAAGTCAGAGCAGAGAAGAATCATGGGAAGAGGAGTTCAAGAATGCACAATTTTAAGGGCCGATGGCTAAGCGGCCCACATTACAGTGTGCAAGGACCTGGGTTCAAGTCCTTGTTCCCTGCCTGCAGGGGGAAAGCTTCAGGAGTAGTGAAGCGGGGCTGCAGGTGTCTATTTCTTTCCCTCTCGATGTCCCTCTCCCCTCTCAATTTCTCTGTCTTTATCCAATAATAAATAGTAAGTAATTGTAAAATACGAAACAGCTAGACACAAGCAAACAAACAAAAACAAGAAAGGAATGCATGATTATGAGTCTTAAGCAAAACTGTGTGACGACCCTGCCCCTTAGGTGTGAAGACGCGTCAGGTCCTTTTCAGGTTTCACGGACTGCTGCTATTCTGGGAGTCTCATCTCAGAAACTGTGGGGCAGAAGGTGCTGGGAGGAAAACCCATCTTCTTCCAACAAACGGTGATGGAGTCTTAGTGATTCCACTTAAATCTGGAGAGCTCTGGTTGCTTGTACAATAGCTGCTGGTTTCCTAATGTGATTTGTCATACATATATGAATATTAGAAGGTGATTAGTTATACATATATGAATATTATGTATGTATTCTAGTCAGACATGTACACTACATACGTTACAATATGCCATTTAATCTAATGTGTCAGCACATATATAATGCGATTAGTTATATGAGTATATATATATATATTATAATAATGATTTATAAAGAGAAGCAGAGAGGGGTCTGGCTGTAGTGCAGTGGGCTAAGTGCACATGGTGTGAAGCGCAAGGACCGCTTAAGGATCCTGGTTCGATCCCCAGGCTCCCTGCTTGCAGGGGAGTCGCTTCCCAGGCGGTGAAGCAGGTCTGCAGGTGTCTGTCTTTCTCTCCCCCTCTCTGTCTTCCCCTCCTCTCTCCATTTCTCTGTCGTGTCCAACAACAGTGACAGCATTAACAACAATACTAATAACAACAACGATAAACAACAAAGGCAACAAAAGAGAAAAGGTGGCCTCTAGGAACAGTAATAACCCTGGAGGCAAAAAAAAAAAAAAAGGAAAGTAGAGCAGGTATACCATTTTTCCTCCTTTACTTTTTTTTTTTTTTTACTTTTTCACGGGGAGGAGGCAGTGCTGTAGCTGTTGGCATGCGGTGACGGTTTCTCATCTCCCTGTGGTCAGTGTCTGCCCATCCCTGATGCCTCTTCCTCTGCTACTCACCTCTTTCCCAACCAAATGGTGCACCTGTGCGTTCAGATGGGGGTGGATTGGTGGGTGGGAGAGCCACGTGTCTGTAAGGCTCTGCTGTCTTCCTGGAGGAAGCAGGCTCCTCAGCATTCCAGCAGAGAAAGGCCGGTGGCCACCAAGACTCCAGTCTTGGCTGGAGACATTTGGCTCTTCTCTGCAGATGAAATACCTTATCCACTCCCCTGTGTCATGTTCTTGATGGTTGGCAATGGAGAAATGCCCGCCATTTAGCAGGGTGAGAGCTTCTTAGCTGGAGCAGGTCTCTAATTGCCTGGATCTTTTTCTACGTCAGGGAACATTTCATAAACTCCAAGATGTGTGTCTGTGGTGGATCCTCGGCCCTTAGGGTTGGGTGGTGGTGAAACAACTTCCCTGAGATGCCCAAGTAGGGCACAGGAACTGCTGTCACAGGATGTGTGGACAGAGGGATGCGTGGCTGAGCCTCCTGGCCAGGCAGGAAGAGACTGGCTGCCATTGTGCCCTCGGCTTCTCTTGTCATTGTAGTGGGAGCATTTCTGTGTCCCTTCAGTTTAATTTTTAAAAATGTTATTACTGATTTAATATTGACTTACAAAACTATGAGATAACAGGGGTAAAATTCCACACCATTTCTACCACCAGAGTTCTGTGTCCCATTCCCTTACACTGGAAACTGCAGTGGTTCTCCTAAATTCACAGATTTGGGTTGACTGTCTGTCTATATCTTTGCCCTTTTTTTCTATGGTCCTGCCTTCTCTTCCTTTCTAACTCACACCTAAGTCTGTAACTACTTCCCAGTGTCCTTCCTTTTGTTTCTTTTCTATCTCTAAGTCTTGATGCCATTGGAGTTCAGAGCCCTCCGGTCATTATCACCCCACATTTCTTCCCTTCTGGGTGTCCGTTCAGTTTAATTTTATTCTCAAATACAATTTTCTTTTGGATTATTACATTTTTATTGATTTTTTTTTTTTTTTTTTTTTTTTTTTTAGAGTGAGCTGGCCCAGCCTCAATGGAAAACCATATGGAGGTCTCTCAGAAAATTAAGAAATCTGTCTGCCACTGACTCCAGCATTCCTCTGCTGGGTAGTGAAGCTATCTGGGACACAGACATGGTCTCTCTCCCTCTCTCTCTCTCCCTCTCTGTTCCAGAAGATTATCTGTACCCCTGGAATCACGGCAGTGTTAGTCAGAATAGCCAAGCTTTGGGAAAAAAAATCCAATTATTCAACAAAAGGAAGTTCTGGTCTCTGTGCACAGTGGGATATTACTTCTCTATAAGGGAAGGTGAGCTCTTGCCTTTTGCTACACCATAGGTGGAAGTAGAGAGGGCAAGCTAAATAAAGTCAGTCCCCTCCAAAAAGATGAACACCTGGTGACCTCACTCGTCTGTGACACTGGGGGTGAGGAAGAGGCAGTTGCATCTTTAAAATATTTAATATTAAAATATTAAATAATGCGTAGAGCTTAACAGCTAGTTTGGGGCGTTCATGCTGTAGGTTCTCAGTTCGATTCCCAGCGTAGCATGTACAAGGGGGATGCTTTGACTTGTTTTTCTCTCTCTCTCTCTCTCCTCTCTGCTTCATGCGGACATTTCTAACATATAATAAATAAAGTAAATCTTTAAACAGTACCAAATGCTTCACTCTGTTTCCATCAGTCTCTAAAGAAACACATTTTAAGTTTATGGTCTACTGTTTTCTGCTTCTCGTCTTAGAAATAAGTGGAGGACAGAAGATCTAGTGGGGGTTGTATTGTTATAGGGAAAACTGGGAAATGTCATGCATATACAAACTATTGTATTTACTGTTGAATGTCAAACATTGATTCCCTAATAAAGAAATTTTTAAAAAAGAGAAAGAAGTGGATGTTGCGAATGTTCTGTCTCTTCTTTTTTAAAAATTTATTTATTTATTTAAGAAAGGAGACATTAACAAAACCGTAGGATAGGAGGGGTACAACTCCACACAATTCCCACCACCAGATCTCTTTTCTTTCTTTAAGTATTTTATTTTTAATAAGAGAGAGAGAGAGAAAGAGAGAGAGAGAGAGAGAGATACAGAGAAGAAGACACACAGAAATACCAGAACCTTGCTCAGCTTTGGCTGATGGTGGTGCTGGGGATTGAACCTGGAACCTCAGAGCCTCAGATAAGAAAGTCTTTTGCAGAACCATCGCGCTGGCGCCCCAGCCCTGTCTTTTCTTGCACAAAGGTGGCATGCTGTACAGTTTCTCTTGAACTTTAAGGTTTTTTGTGCAACAACCTTTTTCTCACTCTTCCTCACTCTCTTTTGTATGTATGTCTGATAATGTGTTTGACCTGTTTCCTATGTCTGGGTATTTAAGGCATTTTAATATTATCTGATATTAAGTATTCAATATCAAGACAGCATTTGAATTAAAATATATACCTATTTTGAAGATTGAATGTAAACTTACTTTTGGAGGGCATTGGGATGTAGGCAGTCCATGCCAGTTTCATTCAGAGTGTTAGAAACACAAGCTCATTGCCTGTATTGTTTCCTCCTCCAGTAAGTGTTCTTAGCAGACAGATGTTCCTTTCCAGATTACGTGAAGGAGAACATTGTATCTCACCGAGCTCAGGGTCATATCCAAGTCACCCATCTGTGGGCAGGAAGAACCCCACATGTGTCTTTCTGGATCTAGAACTTGCTTCCATGAAGCCACAGGTCTTACTAGGAAGCACAGCTTCAAAAAGACAGAGCTTGATGGGACTGTTTAAGGTCAGTGGCATCTGGGCTGTTTTTCCTGCAGCCAGCTCTTGTCCCCTTCCTTAATTCTGCTCAAGACACAGAAAAAAGATACTTAGACTTCCCTCCTCCTCACAGAGCAACAGAGACACTGCCCAGGGATAAGGCTTTCCTGAAGAGTGATAGTACGTTACGAGGTTGTAAAATGACAGGGTCTAGGCCCACGCCACCCCCACCACCAGAGTTCTGTGTCCCCAGTCTGCCACCTCCCAGAGATCACCACCAGAGTTCTCACAAGTAAAATAGAGAGTTTGTTTGCTTCTCTGATTTATTTATTTTTGGGCAAGATCATGTGAACCAGACCTCCAGATTCCACCTAAGAGTGAAGCCATCTGGTAGTTGTCTTTCATCTCTTGACTTAATTACTTTAAGCATAATCACTTCAAGTTCCATCCATTTTGTCCCAAAGGACACAGTCTTGTCCTTTTTATTGCAGAGTAGTATTCCATGGAGTATATGTCCCATAACTTCTTTAGCCAGTCATCTGGTGATGTGTATTTAGGCTGCTTCCACTCTTTGGCCGTTGTGAATAATGCAGCCGTGAACACAGGGGTGCAAGTGTCCATTTGTATCCGTGTTTGTATGTCATTTGGATAGATGTCCAAGAGTGGGATTGCTGGGACGTGATTCCATGTTTGTTTGTTTAAGGACTGTCCACAGTCTCCACAGGGGCTGCCTCAGTCTGCATCCCCACCAGCAGTGGGGCAGAGTCCCTTCTCTCCACAGCCTCTCCGACACCTGTCCTCTCCTGCTTGTTGACGGGAAGCCCTTCTCTCAGGTGTGAGCCGGACTCGGTGTGGTTGTAATTTGTCTTGCTCTCGCTCTCGTGATGAGTGAAGTGGAGCATTCCTTCATGTGTCTGTGGGCCTGGCCTTTGCTTCTGCGTGTAGAGTAGCTCAGCAAGTTGAACACAGAGACCAAACCCTCTTCTGTCTCAGGAGGTAGGTGTGAATTATGAACTTTGTTCTCAGAGAGGACTTGGTGCCACACGGATCTTAAAAGGGAAATGTATAGATTTAACTTCAGTGTGTGTGTGCGTGTGTGTGTGTGTGTGTCTCTCTGTGTGTGTGTCTGTCTGTATTTTAGGACCCTCATATATATGATTTTTATGGCCCTAGGCCACTTTTTTTTACATATGTCTTGTAGGACGAGTTAGAGTGAGCGAAGGAGAGTGAGCATATATCAAGGCTTCCTCCAAACTTCTCCAATCTCAGAGCGTCTCCCACTCCTGCTTGAACTGAATCTGCGACTGGGCTGGGCTCAGGCATCCTGCAGACACTCTGGCTAGTGAACTATCTCTCCAGTCCACCTCCTACGCGGCTCTCATTTCATGTATTTATTTATTTCATATTCTTGTTGTTGTTTTTATCATTATCATTATTATTTTATGAGAGCACTGCTCAGCTCTGGATTATGGGAGTACTGGGAATTGAATCTGTGACGTTAGGGTCTCAGGCATGAGAGTGTGTTTGCCTCACCACTGTACCCAGCTAATGGGTCTCCCTGTCATGACATAGTAAAAATCACATTCTATTTAGATGAGCTAAAATGCACAGTGGTAAGCTCTTGAAAACTTCCCTTTGACCCAAAGGATGTGGTTGTCCGTAGAAATTTGCCGGACAGGTAAATATCTAAGCTGTTAGGCAGACTGAATGAGCAGAGGCTTCAAGAAGAGGAGCAGCGGGAGCCGGGTGGTGGCACACCTGGTTGAGTGCACGTGCTACAGTGCACAAGGACCCAGGTTTGAGCCTCTGGTCCCCACCTGCAGGGGGAAAGCTTTGCGAGTGGTGAAGCAGGGCTGCAGGTGTCTCTCTGTCTCTCTTCCTTCCTATCTTCCCCCTTCCCTCTGGATTTCTGGCTGTCTCTATCCAATAAATAAATAAAGAAAGAAGAAAGAAGGAGGAGGAGGAGGAGGAGGAGGAGGAGGAGGAGGAGGAGGAGAAGGAGAAGAAGGAGGAGGAGGAGGAGAAGGAGGAGGAGGAGGAGGAGAAGGAGAAAGAGGAGGAGGAGGAGGAGGAGAAGGAGGAGGAGGAGAAGGAGAAGGAGGAGGAGGAGAAGGAGGAGGAGGAGGAGAAGGAGGAGGAGAAGGAGGAGAAGGAGGAGGAGGAGGAGGAGGAGAAGGAGGAGAAGGAGGAGAAGGAGGAGGAGGAGAAGGAGGAGGAGGAGGAGAAGGAGGAGAAGGAGAAGGAGGAGAAGGAGGAGGAGGAGGAGAAGGAGGAGAAGGAGGAGGAGAAGGAGGAGAAGGAGAAAGAGGAGGAGGAGGAGGAGAAGGAGGAGGAGGAGGAGGAGAAGGAGAAGGAGGAGGAGGAGGAGGAGAAGGAGAAAGAGGAGGAGGAGGAGGAGAAGGAGAAGAAGGAGGAGGAGGAGGAGAAGGAGGAGGAGGAGGAGGAGGAGAAGGAGGAGGAGGAGGAGAAGGAGGAGGAGGAGGAGGAGAAGGAGAAAGAGGAGGAGGAGGAGAAGGAGGAGGAGGAGGAGAAGGAGGAGAAGGAGGAGGAGGAGAAGGAGGAGGAGGAGGAGGAGGAGAAGGAAGAGGAGGAGGAGGAGGAGAAGGAGGAGGAGGAGGAGAAGGAGAAAGAGGAGGAGGAGGAGGAGAAGGAGGAGGAGAAGGAGAAGGAGGAGGAGGAGGAGGAGGAGAAGGAGGAGGAGGAGGAGGAGGAGGAGGAGGAGGAGGAGGAGGAGGAGAAGGAGAAGAAGGAGGAGGAGGAGGAGGAGGAGGAGGAGGAGAAGGAGAAGGAGGAGGAGGAGGAGGAGAAGGAGAAGGAGGAGGAGGAGGAGGAGGAGAAGGAGAAGAAGGAGGAGGAGGAGGAGGAGGAGGAGGAGAAGGAGAAGAAGGAGGAGGAGGAGGAGGAGGAGGAGAAGGAGGAGAAGGAGGAGGAGAACAACAACAACAACAACAACAACAGTGTGTGAAATCTACAGCTTTGGTCTCTGCAGTACCACAGAGCTGGGTGCTGGGTGCTGGGTGCTGGGCGAAGGGATTGTAGGTTTGTATGTGCTGCAGTAACTTAGTCTCTCAACGTGGGTCCCTATGACTGAGAGAAACTAGACCTCTGTTTCCTTAAGAGATTGAAGGGCTGGAGAAATTGCTCTGTGTTAGAACACTGGACCTTCATGCCTGAAACTTCAGTGGTTGACAGTTCAGTCCCCAACGTCACCTTGTATCAGAGCAGCGCAGTACAGTCCTCTCTCTCTCCCTCTCTCTCTCTGTTTTTCTCCCTTCCTCCCTCTCTCCTTCCTTCCCTTCTTCTCTCTTACCCCCTCTCTCTTTCTTATCTGAGTCTCTCATAATAAATAAATCTTAAAAAAAGAAACTGGCACGAAGCTGAGTGGTTGATGGATTAACACTCCAAGCATGTCTGTGCTAATAACAGAAGCTGCTGACTCACAGAAATGCCCACTATTTCTAGAGGATTCTACCACAGGGATGTGTGAATCAGACCTTCCTTCTTGTTTCCAGGGGAGGTTCTTCTTCAGGACTTTTCCTAACAATCTAGTCACTCACTCGGCACAATATATTCCAAGTCCTGTTGTCCCCTCCCCCTCCCCTGCCCAGTCCTCCAGACTGTTTTTTCTGTAAAAACAACAGGGAGGAGAAAATAAATGTTGACTGCATAGCTGAACCACGCAGAGTTGGCCTGGACTCATCCTGAAGGAGGAAAAAGAGGGCAGAGGTGGCATGGCAGCGAGGGCCTCTTCTTGATGCTGGCGTGTACATGTGCATGTGCATGTGTGTGTGACATGCTCTTTGAAGCAGGCTTAGTGGCCGGCACAGCTGTATATCCTGACCGTGGCAAAAGTAAGCCCACCAGTTCCTCTCCACCGAACACACCCATCCAGAAAGATCTGTGTGTACCTGTGTTCACAGCAACACAATGTGTAATAGCCACAACCTGGAAGCCACTCAGGTGTCCAACAACAGATGAGTGGCTGAGAAAGTATAGTCTAGATACACAATGGAATACTACTCAGCACTTAACCAGGAGTGCCACTGCTTGTAACTTCCCGGATATATTGATTTTATAGTGATTGAGAAGACATTCGGATAAGAGGGGTACCATTCTACACAATTCCCACCACCAGATTCCCTGTCCCATCCCCTCCATTGGAAGCTTCCCTGTTCTTTATCCCTCTGGGAGCCTGGACCCAAATTCTTTATGGGGAGCAGAAGGTGGGAGTTCTGGTTTCTGTCATTGCTTCTCTGCTGGACATGGGTGTTGGCAGGTGGATCCACACCCCCAGCCTGTGTCTGTCTGTCCCTAGTGGGGCAGGGCTCTGGGGAGGGGAGGCTCCAGGACACACGGGTGAGGGCGTCTGCCCAGGGAGGTCAGGATGGCATCATGGCAGCATCTGTAACTTGGTGGCTGAAAAAGCATTAGGATATAAAGCAGAACAAAATACTTAATAATCAGGAACCTAAAGGTAAGAATAGAGCAGGTGAGATTGGGGGTCTCCCTTTTGGATAAGTACCGTGCGCTAACCATTTGCACCAATGGAGCTCCATGAGTTCTCCATGTTGGAAAAAAAAAAACAACAACAGTAGGTCTATTTTAGCTATACTCCAAGGGGCCCTTGACTTTAGTATTCTTTGCCTGAGCCAGACAGCTAACATGCAGGTAGGCTAAAAGGCATTGTCTGGGGAGATGGTGTCAGAGTTGGAAATAGGACTAGAAAGCTGGATCAGGGCAGAGAGTAGCTCCCAAACATGGGAAAAGTGTATAAATTTTTTTCTTAAACTGCTCTTTTTTCCTTTTCATACATGATGACCTAACATCTCAAAGATTGAGGAGAAAATGCCCTCCAAGGTGACATCCATATTTAAGTTGTCACTGGGATTTCACTGCTCTGTATCAGCCATTTTCAGCTAGAAAGAGAGAGACAGAGAGAGAGAGAGACAGCATCTTTGACACTTCCTCCAGTGAATTGGGGTCCAGGGTCAAACCTGGGTTGTGAGCTTGGCCAAGCGGGCACCGTCCCAGCTGACATCTCTTGCCCAGCCCGTGAGTTGTCTTTCCTGTGACACTAGCTGGAATGTGCCTGTGCCCAAGGCCTTGAGAACATGCATGGAGTCAGAAGAAGGTGGCAGACACTCCTGGGCTTGTCCTGGGCATGGTTTGCTCCCCTGGACCCACCCCCACCTCTGCCTGCCTCTCTCTTGGGCTTCCAGGAAGGAACAGGTTCTCCATGGGCTGCCAGCAACAGAGGCCATCCCAGTGGCCCTCCCTCCCTCCCTGCAGGGAGCTGTCAGGATCCTGCCAATGGAGCCTTCCCTGGTGGGCATTCCTGGCAGAGCCAGAGGCAGGAACTTCCTTCCCAGGGCAGGGAGGCCTCTGCTGGCGGTTCCCTGCAGCTGTGCTCACAGAGCTCCTGCCAAGCAGTGGGTGGCTTCTTCTCCAGAAATCTAAGCCCAGGTGCCCTGTTCTGTGGAGAGCTGTGCCCATGGACCTGTCAAGTTTGAGATGCCATCTTTCACTGCAGAAGCAGAAAGCTTTGAAGAATTAAAAAAAAAAAGATGGGAGTCGGGCGGTAGTGCAGCGGGTTAAGCACACATGGCACAAAGCGCAAGGACCAACGTAAGGATCCTGGTTCAAGGCCCCGGCTCCCCACCTGCAGGGGAGTCACTTCACAGGTGGTGAAGCAGGTCTGCAGGTGTCTGTCTTTCTCTCCCCCTCTCTGTCTTCCCCTCCTCTCTCTATTTCTCTCTGCCCTATACAACAATGACGACAACAATAATAACTACAACAATAAAACAACAAGGGCAACAAAAGGGAATAAATAAATAAATATATTTTTTAAAAAGATAATATTTAGCCCTTGGGACAAAATGGATGGGACTGAAGGTGATGAGATGATGATGCTTAGTGAAATAAATAAAGAGAAGAAAAACAACTACCAGATGATTTTAGAATCTAGAGATCTGATTCACATGAACTTGCTCAAAGCCAGCAAACTATAAGACTTAGGAGAACTGAGGTGGTGATCTTTGGGAGGTGGGAGGGTGAGAACTCAGAACTGTGGTGGTGGGTGTGCAGTGGTATTAGACCCTGTCATCTTATAATCTTGCAACAAACTATTTTTTTATTTCTTTATTGGGGAATTAATGTTTTACATTCAACAGTAAATACAATAGTTTGTACATGCGTAACATTCCCCAGTTTCCCATATAACAATACAACCTCCACTAGGTCCTCTGTCATCCTTCTTGGACCTGTATTCTCTCCACCCACCCACCCCAGAGTCTTTTACTTTGGTGCAATATGCCAATTCCAGTTCAGGTCCTACTTGTGTTTTCTTTTCTGATCTTGTTTTTCAACTTCTGCCTGAGAGTGAGATCATCCCATATTCATCCTTCTGTTTCTGACTTATTTCACTCAACATGATTTTTTCAAGGTCCATCCAAGATGGGCTGAAAACGGTGAAGTCACCATTTTTAACAGCTGAGTAGTATTCCATTGTGTATCTAGACCACAACTTGCTCAGCCACTCATCTGTTGCTGGACACCTGGGTTGCTTCCAGGTTTTGGCTATTACACATTGTGCTGCCAAGAACATATGTGTACACAGATCTTTTTAGATGGGTGTGTTGGGTTCCTTAGGATCTATCCCCAGGAGAGGAATTGCAGGGTCATAGGGTAGGTCCATTTCTAGCCTTCTGAGAGTTCTCCAGGCTGTTCTCCACAGAGGCAACAAACTATTAATAACAAATCCAAATTAAAGAAAATAAAAGCAAGCAAGCATTGCAGACGCAGGGCACTGCAGACTCAGCACCAGCCCATCTGCACTGTTGGCAGCTCTGCATAACTGAGCAGGGAACATGGGTGTGTCATCTCAGGCCTGCAGGGACCCCACGCCCAGACTGGGGAGGGCGAGCTCTGCTGTCCACCAAGCTGGCAAGGGAATGAGTGGTCAGCCCGCTTGTTTGGGATGCAGAGAGGGCCAGAAGTGACGGCAGGGTCCCCTCCGTAGCACACTGCCTTTGCTGGAAAGCAGAGGCTTCTCCACTTGTGTTAACAGAAGCTTGTTCAGTGTGCTGACAGGCTTCCAGAATGTTTACAGCCCTCCCCTGGGGACTGAGAGAAAGAGAGACACCTGCAGACCTGCTTCCCTGCTTGTGAATCCACCACCCTGCAGGTGGAGCACCAGGGGCTTAAACCCAGATCCTCCTGTGTGTGGGTCCTTTTTCTTCTAGCGTTTGCCCTTCTTCCGTAGCCAGTCAACAGCGTCAGGTTGAAAGCTGTCAGGAGCTGCTTGTTGCTGGCTTTGAAAGTGACTGGGATCCATGTGGATTCAGTCGGCTAGGAAGGATCGTCAGTTTCCCCAATGAATGGGTACTCACGGGATGCACCAAGGGAAGGTGTGGGTCCTTATACACTTAGCCACTGCCTGCCCCCTGCCTCCTCCTTTTTCTTGTTCTCTTCCTCCTCCTCCTCCTCTTTTCCTTCATTGTCCTTTTTATGTCCACCAGCGTTATTGCTGGGGTTCCTGAGTGATGAGGCCACTGCTCCTGGTGACCATCTGCTAGGGCAGACATTGGCTTATCTTTGCTTTAATTGTCACAGATTACAGGGGTATGGTTTCATAGCAGGACACCTGTGCACAGCTCCCCACACCACCCTCTCCTCCTCCTCCTCTCTAACATCATTTCCGCAAAGTCTAGGGGACAGTGTGATGACTTCTTCTTGCCAGTTCCTTTCCTTCCCTTCCCTTTCCCTTTCCCCTGTCCCCTCTCCCCTCCCATCTCTTTCTTTCTTTCTTTCTTCCTTTCTTTCTTTCTTTCTTTCTTTCTTTCTTTCTTCCTTTTTCTTTCTTTCTTCCTTTCTCTTTCCTTCTTTCTTTCTTTCTTTCTTCCTTCCTCTTTCTTTCTTTCTTTCTTTCTTTCTTTCTTTCTTTCTTTCTTTCTTTCTTTCTTTCTTTCCTCCAGGGTTATTACCAGGGCTCATTGCCTGCACTACAAATCCATCGCTCCTGCAGACCTGCTTCACTGTTTGCAGAGCGACTCCCCTGCAGGTGGGGAGCTGGGGAATTCTTGCATGGGTCCTTGAGCTTTGCACTATGTGCACTGAACCTGCTGTGCTACTGCCCGGCCCCCGCCAGTTTGTTTTTCTTATTCCCCTCTGTTTCCACAGATGAGTGAAACCATCTGGGAGTTGCCTTTCACTTCTTATTTCACTCAGGATCATCACCTCTAGTTCTGCCTTACTGGAACTTTAGCACCAAGGGCTCTGCTCTGACCTCCTGCTTCATCTCCTTCATTTATTTAGAGATTGACTTAGCCAGAGAGAGTCAGAGCATTACCCCAGCACCTATGGCAGCTGGGGTCTAACTCAGGCCTCGGGCTTGCAAGCTCTGTGCTCTACAGCTGAGCCAACTTTGCGGGCTGCTCCTGTCTTTCCGGCAAAGGCTTTCCAGCTCAACATCTCTCAGACTCCCAGCGCTTGGGGAGCTTCTTATCCTGGAGATGCCTGGGTGCAGTTAGAGATTTCTCTGCTCAGTGGCTTGTAGGTAAGACCAGCAAGTCTGCATTTCAAGTAGGCCTCCTGGAGGTGCCCTTCCCCTCTGTCATGGGGACCACAGCTCTTGGGGCATTTTGCAAATGTCTGCATGGGAACTGCTTCCTGCTGGTATGAGAGATGACTTCCTGTACTCACCTTGCTGTCAGCTAGAGATGGGATTTGCTGTTTGCTCCCGCTGCGGGCAGCTAGAATTAAGGAGTATTGAGAACAGGACTGAGTGCCCAGCACTGCAGAGACTCCAAGATGAGCTGACCCCAACGAGGTGAGGCGGTGTGGAGAGTGACATGGCCTGGCCCCATCACAGCTGAGGACACAGTGGCAGTCTGCAGCTTGGAACTGAACTGGGAATACCTGCTCTCTCTGCGCCCCTTAATGCTGAGGCTCCGAGACTTCGTTCTTCCAAATTCTCCTGTTTTTTTGTTTTTGTATTTATTTATTTATTTGCTCAGAGTAGATAACCTCTTTCTTCCCTTAGTCCATCCTTCCCTTCTGTGATTACAGAGGCCGGGCAACCCAAGCAAGTGTCAGGTGAGTTTCCCTTCTGCCCACCAAGGCTGGCAGTAGAGGTGGCAATGGAATGCCCTTCCATCAAATTCTAATTCAGCATGCCCCACCATTACCACGTTCTCTAGAGAGACCATGTCCTGGGAAGCTTAATGGAGAGACATTGGGGGCAGGCAGGGGGGCAGGCGGTGGTGCACCTGGTTAAGCACACACCACAGTGCGCAAGGAACCAAGTTCAAGCACCCAGTACCCACCTTGGGGTGGGGAGCTTCATGAGTGGTGAAGGAGCTCTGCCTGTATCTCTCTCTCTCCTTCTGTATCTCTTCCTCCCCTCTCAAATTCTTTTTTTTTCATTTATTTTTTTATTTATTTATAAAAAGGAGACACATTAACAAAACCATAGGATAAGAGGGGTACAACTCCACACAATTCCCACCACCAGAACTCTGTATCCCATCCCTTCTCCTGATAGCTTCCATATTCTTTATCCCCCTGGGAATATGGACCCATGGCTATTGTGGGGTGCAGAAGGTGGAAGGTCTGGCTTCTGTAATTGCTTCCCTGCTGAACATGGGTGTTGACAGGTGGATCCATACTCCCAGCCTGTCTCTCTCTTTCCCTAGTGGGACAGGGCTCTGGGGAAGCAGGGTTCCAGGACATATTGGTGGGGTTGTCTGTCCAGGGAAGTCTGGTTGCATCCTGCTGGCATCTGGAAACTGGTGGCTGAAAAGAGAGTTCACATACAAAGTCAAACAAATTGTTGAACAATCATGGACCTAAAGGCTGGAATAGTGGAGATGAAGTGTTGGGGGGGGATCCTCCATTTTGTAGATAGCTAGTAGGCATATTTTAGTTATATTCCAAAGGGCGCGTGGCTATACTAGTTTTTAATTTTATTTTTCCTAAGACTGAAATCTGATATGCATATGGATCCAAGTTATTGTCTGGGGAGATTGTGTCATGGTTGGAAAAAGGGCTAGAAAGCTGGATCAGGGAAGAGAGTAGCTCCCTAATATGGGAAAGGTGTATAAATATTGTTGAATATAAACCCCATCGATTTGATGTCATCTGGGGCCCATATTCAGCTTAGGAGCCTGTGTGACCTCTGCATCCCTCTGGATCTGAGCTCACATCCTGTGGTCATGAGTAGGAACATTCCAAGCTGCCCCAATATCAGGACCCATCTTCCTCAGGTGGAGCATAGAGTATGTTGTCCAGCCTCCCTTCAGAGGATGGAACATTCTCTACTATTTTTGATCCAAGTTGAGGACAAGGTCCTACGGGGGGGCCACAAAGGGGTCTGTTTTGTTGTTCCTGATAGAAATAACTGGTAACAATGGAGAGAGGGATTTATTTGAGGTCTAGGCCCATCATGTCTGCTTGGGAATCTCAGGACTCCCTGACTAGGGCCCCAGCTGATGGGGTGGCCTGACAGTGACTAAAGAGTCATCGTTAAAGTCTGACCATCTCTTGCCTTTATTCAGCTTTTGCTGTCCTTGCTTTGATAAGGTTAGCTTTGGAGTGAGTGAGGGAAGTGTAATAGAAAGTAGATGAGGAGGGGATCTACGTCTAATTAGATACTCCCCACCTTGGGATGGGAGCTTCACGAGTAGAGAAGCAGGTCTGCCCGTGTCTCTCTGTCTCTCTCCTCTATCTCCCCTCTCAATTTGTCTCTGTCTCTATCCAACAGTAAATAAAACAAATTTTTAAAAATAAAAACGAGAGGCATGGGGTGGCCCAATCAGCCTCTCTGAAGTTAGAATGTGGAGCTTCTTACCCAGATGAGGCCCCAGGCTGTGGCTCGTGAAGGGGGAGATCTGGAGAGGAGCCTCCACCAGCTGTCCCCTCTCCTCGCTTCTATACTGAGTACTGGTTACACCATGAGACTGAAGCCAACAGACCCTGACCCCTGTGACCAGTAGACCTGGGCTAGCTTCAAGGACCCCGGTTCTGGACTGGTTCAAGGCTTCTCATCCCAAAGCAGAGACACCTGTGAACTTGAAGTCACTTGCTTTATCATGGTAATAACTCCAGCTAAGGAGTGCAGGATGAGACTGGTGGCTTGGAGAAGGACGGCGTGGTGCTGATGGAAACACTGATAGCGCCAACAGGATATTAACGTCCTGAAGGGTGACACTGGTGGGGCTGAATTACTGAGACAGACACCATAACTTTGACAGGTCATGCTCATTTTTTAGCTTCCCCAGAGTGAACTATCTTCTGCATATCAAACTTGATGAAGCCAAGTGCAATAAAAAATGAATAGCATGCCTCAGATTTTTTTTTTTTTAAAAACTTTGTTTATTGGATTGAGATAGCTAGATATGAAGAGGAAGAGAGAGGGAGAGAGACAGAAAGACACCTGCAGACCTGCTTCACCACTCATGAAGTTTCTCTCCTTGTAGGTGGGGACCAGGGGCTTGAACCTGGGTCCTTGAGCATTGTAACATATGCCCCAGGCTTTTTTCCCCCCTTTTTGTTGCCCTTGTTGTTGTAGCCTCATTGTGGTTATTATTGTTGATGTGGTTTGTTGTTGGATAAGCCAGAGAGAAATGGAGAGAAGAGGGGAAGACAGAGAGAGGGAGAGAAAGACAGACACCTGCAGACCAGCTTCACTGCCTGTGAAGCGATTCCCCTGCAGGTGGGGAGCTGGGGGCTCAAACCGGGATCCTTACACCGGTCCTTGCACTTTTCTCCATGTGCACTTAACCTGCTGTGCCACTGCCCGACCCCCATGTCCCAGGTTTTCACATGCATCTATTTTTCTTTATTTTTTGAAGCAGTGCATAGAATTACAAGGGCAAAAATTCTGTTCTCTTGCAAGTCAATGTTTTCAGCTTTTGGTTTCACTATGATGGCTACTCACCACGGGGTGTGAATCTGGCCAGCTGCAGCCAACCACCATAGCTGGGTGCAGAGTGACACAAGAGGTCGCCACGGCAGAAATGCAGCTTGCAGGGTAATACTTTGCAAACTCCAGAACCCCAACCAGCTGCTCCCCAGGTCCCCAGGAGGACACCCCTGGGTGCACGGAGGGTACCAGGGGATGAGCCAGCGTGGAGGTCAACATCCTCCCAACGCTCTCAGCTCCCATAGTCGGTGGCTGTGGGCCACAGTTCTGCATCCGTGGTCATGCTTGGGAAGAGCCCTGTTTGTTGGTATGCTTTTAAAAACCCCTTCTGTTTCATTTGGTTTAAATCCCCCCTGCTTAACACTATTCTATTTACATAACCACTTCATTCTATTTACATAACCTCTGTTAACAAGCATCACCTTCCCTCCAGGGCATTGGTGGTTTAGTGGTAGAATTCTTGCCTGCTCCACACCCTCTCCTTGTCATACCCTGATTTTCACCAGTCACTTTTCTCTCCACCCTCTCTGCGTCGCATCCTGTTCCCACCCTACTGGGCTAGTATATTTATAAAGACAAAATTGTTTGTAGTTAGTTAGATTAGTTTATCTTAGCTTGGTATAGATTGTGCTACGTCCTGCATGAATAAAGAGATACTGCATACAACCCAGCCATGAGTCCCAGGTCGTCTGTCTCCCGTCAATGAAGCTCAGCCCGACACCTGTTCACTTCTGAGACGGTTCATTTTATGAAATTCTTGCAGGCACAAAACCCAGAGATAGAGATTGTTGCCGTGGACACCAGCACTGGCCACTTGAAACTTAAAGTTTGATAGAGCCATAGCTCTATCAAACCCACAGAAGACAAACTTGGAGCATGTCCTCTGTGAGGTGGGGCCAAGCTCCTTCTGTAGAGGTTAAGTCATTTCTACTTACTGCCCCGTTAAGAAGAGCCAAAGGTAGGAAGGATTCCTGCCTAGCACTTGCTGGCTCCAAATATGAACTTTTTTTTTTTTTTCCCCATGTCTCCTTCACTTCCTCCCATTCTCCCAGTGATCTTGTTTCTTTGGATTCTGGGTCAAATCTGGGCACAGGTTGAAGGGGGGTAAAAATCACCCATCATTAGGGAATGCTTGCAGTTCAGACCTCCTTTAATTCAGACGTTTTGTTTTGATTATATTTTCCCTCACCTCCAAGTGGAAGAAGGGACAAAGCTGACAATTTGAGGCCAGTTAATAATGGCAGAGAGGTAGGAGCATGAATAGATGCAAACTGTGCGTGAGCCCAGCCTGAGGCTTCAGGGGATGCTCTTCATCTCTTGAACCTTGCGCAGCTCTTGTCTGTAGAGTGGACAGGGGGCACCTTTCCTAGGCTCCTGCTCAGACCCCTGGCCCAGGGCATCTGTGGCTACAGAACTGCAGAAGCATCCCCAGTCCAGAGGCCAAACATCAGCAGTTAGCCCAGAGCAGACAGGGAAGCGGTCACGTGATCAACTCAGAAGGGAATGACTTTCAGTCCGGTGTCATTGTGCTTCATGCAGCAGAAGGGACAAGGAAATAAGAATAAACACTCTGTGGTCCGGGAGGTGGCGCAATGATAAGGCTTTGGACTCTCAAGCATGAGGTCCGGAGTTCGATCCCCGGCAGCACATGTGCCAGAGTGATGTCTGGTTCTTTCTCTCTCCTCCTATCTTTCTCATTAATAAATAAATAAAATCTTAAAAAAAAAAAAAAGAATAAACACTTCTGCTTGCATCCATTTCCCTGTGAGGGGAACTCCTCTCTGAGAGGCTCTGCTTGCAGATGCAATGAAAAAAAGCATTTCTGGACTTCTTCTTCTGACTTAGTGTTTGCATAAAGAAACACCGCCGACTTTTAATTTTTTTTATTATCGTTATTTAGTTATTGGGAGAGAAACCCAGAAATTGAAAGGGAAGAGGGTGATAGAAAGGGAGAGAGACTGAGAGACACCTGCAGTATTGCTTCACCACTTGCAAAGCTTTCCTCCCTGAAGGTGGGGACCAGGGGCTCGAACCCGGTATCTTGTGCATTGTAACATGTGTGCTACCACCCAGCCCCATCACTGACTTTTGTATGTTAATTTTGGAGCCTGACACCTTCCTGTATTACCTGATGATTTCCAAGAGCTTCCTGCTGGATTCCTTAGGTTTTTCTATGCATACTATCATGTCCTCTGCAAATAGGGAGAGTCTGACTTCTTCTCTTCCAATCTGTATCCCTTTAATTCCTTGCTCTTGCCTGATTGCTATGGCAAGAACTTCCAACACTATGTTGAAATAATAATGGTGATTGTGGGCAGCCCTGTCTAGTACCTGATCTGAGGGGAAATGTTTCCAGTTTTTCACCATTGAGTATGATGTTGGCTATAGATTTGCTATATATAGACTCCCCTATCTCAGGAATTTTCTATTCTATTCTATCTATTCTATTTTTTGGCGTTTGATTTTGTTAAAATCTTTTTCTGCATCTATGGAGATAGTCATGCGATATATTTATTTTGTTGTTCTTTTATTGATGTGGTGGATCATGTTGATTGATTTACATATATTGGACCAGTCTTCCATCCCTGGGATAAATCCCACTGGTCATGATGAAGAATCTTTTTAATATGCTGTCGTATTTAGTTGGCTAAAATTTTATTCAGTGCTTTAGCATCTATGTTCATCAGAGATATTGGTCTGTAGTTTTCTTTCTTTTTCTTTTTCGTTTTCTTTTTCTTTTTTTTTTTCTTTGTTATATCCCTGTCTGCTTTTGGTATCAGCATGATGTTGGCTTCATAGAAGCTGGGAGTGTTTCTGTGTCTTCGATCTTTTGGAAGAGCTTAAAAAAGTATTAAGAGGTATTAACTCTTCCTTGAAGGTTTTGCAGATTTAATTTGTAAAATAATCTGATCCTGGACTTTTAATTTTGGGATGGTTCTTGATAGCTGTCTCAATTTCTTTGGCTGCGATTGGCTTGTTCATGTTTGGACTCTGGGAGGGAAGGGGTGGTCTTTCAGGTCCTCCTGGTGTATGGAGGAGGAGGAGCTAGGCTAGGGTGGTGGTGTTTTGCAGAAAACAGAGACATTTTGTACATGTACCAACAGTTGTATTTACTGCAAACTATTAATCTCCTCCAGTTAAAAAAAAAAAAGGAGAAGAGAAAAGAGAAAGGAATTTCAGGTGCTGTTTCCAGGGAACATTTAGAAATGTTCCCATTTCTAAATGCTGCCTAGCAGTGCCTATTCCTCCCGTGGCCATTTGAGGACCTGGAGATTGGGGTGAGGACAGCCCGAGTAGGTGAGGAGCCCGAGCAGGAGTCTCAGGGCCAAGTTCTTGGCCGGACACGGCCTGTCCGCAGGTACTAGTGGACCTTGAGGCTTTGCGTCCGTCTGGTTTGTAGGTTAGCGAGTCAGCCTCTTGCTTTGATCATGTCCAAGAGGAAGCCTTTTGAATTGAAGGCATCAAACCTTGCAGCTGTCGGGAGGCTGGGCTTTTTGGACTTGTCTGCCCAAGTACCTTTTCATACAAGCCTTTCACACTGCGTGACATTTTCCTGGCTTTCACTTTTTTTTTTCCTTTCCCTTCTCACCATTCTAGAACATGCCACAATCAAATTACAAGGATAGCAAACCGCCATCTGGCGAGACTCAGCGTTTCGGAAATCAAGCTGCAGCTCTGGGCCGTGGCTTTCTTCTCCCCTCTGTCTAACTGGGGCCTTCTGCCTGGTCCCGAATCACTCTTAGTAAAAATTAAAACAAACAAACAAACAAAACAAAAAACCAGGACTCTTCTGACTGAATTTCTGTGGCCTCGGGGTTCCAGTGTGTCGCCTAGGTGTTTTATCCTTAGCCGACAGAGATGTTTATGCCCTGCGAGGCTCTGACCTCTGCTTTTATTCATTTTATTTTATTATTAATTTAATAATGATTGACAAGATTGTAAGACCGCAGGGGTACAATTCCACACAGTTCCCACCCACCACCAAAGTTCCCTGTCCCCTCCCCTCCATTGGTAGCTTGCCTGTTCTTTATCCCTCTTGGAATATGAACTAAGATTCTTTATGGGGTGCAGAAGGTGGGGGGTCTGGCTTCTGTAATTGCTTCTCTGCTGGACATGAACATTATCAGTTAACCTTTCATTTTGGGGTATGGGAGAGGTTGATGTAATTCCTGTATCGTACAAACATATCTGCCTATTCTGAGTGGGAATTATTTTCTGTGAATTCTCAGTAGTCCCTACAAAAACTTCTCTTGCTCAGAAAATAGCCTAAAACTGTCTCCCAGTGATGCATTTGCATTTGAAGTTGCAGGTTGAAAGGATGGGCTGGCTGGTTGAATGGTTGTTACCAAGTCCATGTTTCCATGTAGCTGTGATTAAACATCCCGCCTCAACAGCTAGATTCAAAGCAAGCTCTTTCTACTCTTGTCACTGCCTGTGTCCATAGGAGAATGTACTGAATGATCTTGAGACTGGGAATGCAGTTTAAGATTACTGCTGAATCCAGAGTCAGGTGGTAGTGCAGCAGGTTAAGCACAAAGCACGTGGCTCAAAGCACAAGGACTGGCCTAAGGTCCCCAGTTCGAGCCCCCGGCTCCCCACCTGCAGGGGAGTCACTTCACAGGTGGTGAAGCAAATCTGCAGGTGTCTGTCTTTCTGTCCCCCTCTCTGTCTTCCCCTCCTCTCTCCTTTTCTCTCTGTCCTATCCAACAACAACAACAATAATAACTACAACAATAAAACAACAAGGGCAACAAAAGGGAATAAATAAATATTAAAAAAAAGTTTAAGAAAATAAAATAAGAGATTACTGCTGAATCTAGAGGTTTTGTTTATCCTAAGCCAATAAGGTCCATTGTCTTCTTATAGAAGCTGCCTTATAAATCCCCAGTGAACACAGGAACCCTCAAGGTGATGAGGAGAACCTCTGGCAACATAGTCGAGGACATTTCCTCCTCGCAAGTACACGACTGAGGGCTTGGCATCCATCTCACACTAGAGAAAAGTAACAAGGGGGCCAGGCACCTGGTTTTATGAGTGTTGAAGTGTGTCTGCAGGCGTCTATATCTCTCTCCATCTGTCTTCCCTTCTCTCTTCATATCTCTCTGTCCTGTCAAATGAAAAAGAAATGGTAAAAATGGCCGAGTGCTGGAAGCAGTGGATTCATTGTGGTGGCACCAAGTACCATAGATAACCCTAAAGGTGAGAGAGAGAGAGAGAGAGAGAGAGAGAGAGAGAAGAGAAGAGAGAGATAGAGATAACCCTAAAGGTGAGAGAGAGAGGAGAGTGAGAGGGAAGAGAGAGAGACAGAGATAACCCTAAAGATGAGAGAGAGTGAGAGAGAGAGGAGAGTGAGAGGGAGGAGAGAGAGACAGAGATAACCCTAAGGTGAGAGAGAGAGGAGAGTGAGAGGGAAGAGAGAGAGACAGAGATAACCCTAAAGGTGAGAGAGAGAGAAGAGTGAGAGGGAGGAGAGAGAAACAGAGATAACACTAAGGGTGAGAGAGAAGAGGGAGAGGGAGGAGAGAGAGACAGAGATAACCCTAAAGGTAAGAGAGAAAGAGAGAGAGAGAGAGAGGAGAGTGAGAGGGAAGAGAGAGAGACAGAGATAACCCTAAAGGTGAGAGAGAGAGAGAGAGAGAGGGAGGTGATCTGGCATGATTGTCAACCACGATACATATCTGAGTTCCCTCAGTCTGTTACAGAGAAGGATCCTTCTCTAGTCTTTGAGAGAGACTACCTCTGCTTTCAAGCAGCTATAATATTTGCAGGAAATGTTACCAACTCTGTGACATGATCAAATCTGTCTGCAAGAGGAAACTTCGGGAGTAGGATTCATTGTATTGTTTGTAGAAATAAAGTACAAAGTAGCGCTCTTTGTGGGAGTCTTGCACAAAACAAAAGCGAAGACCTTACATCAGTCATCCCCAAGTAAGTCAGACCCACAGAGACTGAATGAAGTGGTGACATTTTTTTTTCTAGGCGGGGCTCCTGCATCTTGCCTCCAGCAGAGACAGAGGGGGTGGTGTGCACTGATTTTTATAGAGGTGCATTGATGCCATGTAGCTGAATTTGATAGTTCCAGGAACAGACAGGGGCTATCTACATAAAATCTAACCTGCCTACCTATCTCTCTCTCTCTCTCTTCTTTCCTTCCTCTCTCCCTATACCGCCCCCCCATAAACTTACTTTTTCTTGTATTTTATTTTATTTTATTATTTATCTTTGGGTAGAAACAGAGAGAAATCAAGAGGGAAGGGGATATATGGAGAGAGACAGAGACATCTGCAGCCCTGCTTCACCACCTGTCAAGCTTCCCCCCTGAAGATGAGGAGTGGAGGCTTGAACCTCGGTCCTTGCACACTGCAGTATGTGCGCTCAACCAGGCGCATCCCCCACACGTCCACGAGAAAAGTGAGGCTTCCGTCTCCTTCCCTCTGGAGGCAGATGCTTGCTGCATTTGACCAAATTACTGGGTAGCATGAAGCTGTCGGCACAGGAGGAGGCATCTAGCCAATAATGAGGAGATTCTCTGCATTTATAAATAGCCCCTGTTTTTATAACCAGTGCTAAATGTGACCAAGAGAAAATACTCACTGTGTGGCCCTTGCAGTGATCTCTCCATGTAAAGGATGATGATGATGAGCCTATGACCATATTATTTGTATCCCAGGGAGCTGATGCTGAAAAGTATTTTATGACCTTTGGTTAAAGAAAAAAAAAAAAGTCTGGGGGTGTGGATCCACCTACCAATGCTCATGTCCAGTGGAGAAGCAATGACAGAAGCCGGAACTCCCACCTTCTGCTCCCCATAAAGAATTTGGGTCCAGACTCCCAGAGGGATAAAGAACAGGGAAGCTTCCAATGGAGGGGATGGGACAGGGAACTCTGGTGGTGGGGGCTGTATGAAATCATACCCCTCTTATAATAATAAGGTCTTATCTATCATTATTAAATCAATAAAAATACTCCTTCAGCAGTCACCTACTTCCTTTAGCCCACAAAATCTGCATCGTTCTGTGCAGTGGTTTCCAGCTATAGGTTGGCATGTACATTTAAATGTCAATTTATTGGAATTAAGTAAGATCAAAAATTCATTTTTAATCCTTTAGTTATATTGACTCAATTTCAAGTTCCCAAGCACCCTGTGTGGGCTGTATTATTCTTAGTTATTTATTTTGGATAATGACAGAGAAATTGAAAGAGAAAGAGGAGCTAGAAAAAGAGGGAGAGAAAGACACCTGTAGCCCCGTTTCACCACTTGTGAACCCCCACCCTGCAGGTGGGGAGCAGGGGCTTGAACCTGAATCCTTGAGCACTGTAATGGGAGCACTCGACCAGGTGCTCTGCCTCCTGGACCCCTGATTTTGCTATTGTACAGAATAGTTGTGGGAAACTTGGAAAGGATAGCACTGACCTGAAGCTCCTTTGATTGGTGACGTCACATGTCTTCAGTGATTAGACGTTTACATAGATATTTTCCTGAATAATTAATTAAGAGCTTTAATCCAGAACTTGAGGTCTTCTTGTTAATCTTTGAAGACTTCAAATACGATTGCTGGTTGGAAACACACACGGGGGCCTAACGAGTGTTGGCTGTGATGAGATGATGGTTCTGTGATGCTAGTTCGCTTGCTGAATTTTGATTTCTTATCTAAGGGGCATCTGTAGCTAACTCTTGGAACAGCTCATGGATACCTAGAAGCAGATGTTCCACTCTTCCTTGGAGTTCTTTCTTTATAATTTTTTTAAAATTATCTGTGTTTATTTAGCAAATAGAGACAGCCAGAAATTGAGAGGGGAAAAGCAGATAGGGAGGGAAAGAGACAGAGACACCTACAGCCCTGCTTCACCACTTGCAAAGCTTTTTCCCTGCAGCTGGGGAGCAGGGGCTGGAACTCAGGTCCTTAGTCACTGCAGCATGAGCAAGGTGTGTGGCCACACAGCCCCCTTGGAGTCCTTCCTGTCATATCTGAGGTCTGGTGAATACTTCTGTAAGAAGAGTTCTCAATTTGGAACTGAGCAATTTAGAAAACAAACATTGAACAAGCCATGCCATCGCACCCTTGCCTGGTTGAAAAGGCCCGTGTTGGAATTTTTTGTGTCGTGGGAGAGAGTTGTTGAGGGTTTAGTTGGGGCCTCTTAAAAGGTGGCCTGCCTTAGGTGAGTGTTTCAAACCTGTGGGCTCAGAGCCCACAGGAGTGGCTGTGTGAGTTGCCCAGTTCATGCTCCATGTTTGAGCCCTAGCAACAAGGAAGTGGACTAAGGAAGTGGAAAAGCATTCTGAGAACGGTGAAGTGGCTCATTCATGAGGCCAAGGCTCACCCCAACAACCAAACAGACAGACAGCCAGACAGCCAGACAAAACAGCATGGATCCAGTTCTAGATGCTAATTCATGGAAACCAGTTTCTCAAGAGCCTGATGAAGCAGAATTCCTTTCTTTCTTTCTTTCTTTCTTTCTTTCTTTCTTTCTTTCTTTCTTTCTTTCTCTTCTTCCTTCTTTCTTTCTTTCATTCTTTCTTTCTTCTCTCTCTCCCTTCCTTTCTTTCTTTCTCTCTCTCTTTCTTCATTCTTTCATTTCCTTCCTTTTTCCTTCCTTCCTTTCTCTCTCTTTCTTTCTTTCTTTCTTTCTTTCTTTCTTTCTTTCTTTCTTTCTTTGTGATTTAATATTTATTTACAACATTATAAGACAACAGGGGTACAACTCCATACCCTTCTCACCACTAGAGTTCTGGATCCCCAATTCTCCCAAGCTTGCAGATATGAGTAAATTATTATTTCTACAACTATTTGTCTATATTTATATAGATTTGCCAATTTTTAAGGTCCCATCTTCTCTCTCTTTCCAAGTCATAATCCAACTATTACTCTATCCAAATGCCCCTCCCTTTTCCCTCTTCTCTCTCTGGGTCCTGATGGAGTTGGGGTTCAGAGGCCTCTGGTCATCTTCTCCTGACATTTCTCCCCAACTGGGAGTGTGGATCAAAATTCTTTTTGGGGTGCAGGAGGTGGGAGTTTCTGGCTTCTATAATATGAAACAAATTTCCAAAGAGTTTCTCACCTGCAGTGGGGCACCTGTTCAGTGTGTGCAGTGACTCCCTGGCTGTCTGGACCATTGTCCGTCTAGGCTAAGTCACCTTGTGGAGTGTGTTGGGGTCAGACAGCTGTTCTGTCTGTTTGCCCGCAGCCAAAAGAGAATGAAGACACCATTTGTACTTTGCCCTCTGCACCACAGGGCACAGCTCACCTGGGGGGAGCAGAAAGCTTCCGTCTTGGGCTTCCAAACGTGCTGAGGGCCTAGCAAGGGATCCCCACACTGCACCTCTTCTGCCATTTACATACTACGCACAGGAGCCTGTATGACACAGTAACTTATGTAGATGTACAGCCTGAAGGGAAAGGATTGACATGCTTATCCATATACAGGTGAGGTGAAAGCCAGTGGGGACTAGAGAGTGGTTAGGTTGATCTCTTTTTCTTTTTCTTTTCTTTCTTTATTTGTTTCCTTTTGTTGCCCTTGTTTTATTATTGTTATTGTTGTTGGACAAGACAGAGAGAAATGGAGACAGGAGGGGAAGACAGAGGGGGAGAGAAAGACAGACACCTGCAGACCTGCTTCACCGCCTGTGAAGCGACTCCCCTGCAGGTGGGGAGCCGGGGGCTCGAACAGGGATCCTTACACTGGTCCTTATACTTTGCACCACTAGCACTTAACCCTCTGTGCTACCGCCCGACTCCTGATCTCTTTTTCAGGAAAGCTGAAATGATCTCTGAAGTATAAAACTTTAGTTTTTTTTGTCGCCCTTCAGGGTTATCACTGGGCCTTGGTGCCAGTACTGTGAATCCACTGGTCCTGGAGGCTATTTTTTTCCATTTTATAGGGAAGGACAGAGAGAAATTTGAGAGAGGAGGGGGAGTTAGAGTGGGGAAGAGAAAGACAGACCTGCAGACCTGTTTCACCACCTATGAAACGACCCTCCTGGAGGTGGGGAGATGGGGGCTCGAACGGGATCCTTATGCTGGTCCTTGTGCTTTGCTCTATGTGCACTTAAACTGCTGTGCTACTGCCTGGCCCCCAAAATACATTTGCAATTGACAAATATGTTGTGTTTTTAAAGATAGAAATGAAAGCAAAGGGAAGAAGTATAAAATGCTTGTTGTGTGGTGAGACTGCTGATTTCCATTGGCTCAGAAAGGCTTTTATTAGGAGTTGGTCAGTAGTGCAGTGGGTTAAGTGCACGTGGCACAAAGCTCAAGGGCTGGTGTAAGGATCAGGGTTCGAGTCCCCGGCTCCCCACCTGCAGGGGAGTCACTTCACAGATGATGAAGCAGGTCTGCAGGTGTCTATCTTTCTCTCCCCCTCTCTGTCTTCCCCTCCTCTCTCCATTTCTCTCTGTCCTATCCAACAATAATAACTACAACAACAATAAAAACAAGGGAAACAAAAGGGAAGATAAATAAAATTTTAAAAGAATGGCTTTTATTCTTTATTTATTATTTTTTTCTGAGCCATGGTTCATTCACCACTCATTCAGTCTTTCATCACTCATTCACCACTCATTCACTCATTCACCACTCATTCACTCATTCACCACTCATTCACTCTTTCACCACTAATTCACTCATTCACTTATTCACCACTCATGCACTCATTCACCACTCATTCACTCATTCATCAGGAGAGACGCGCCACGAGGAAGGAGGGATACCACAGATTCAGAGCTCTTTCCGGCGAGTGGGAAGGTGCTCTGCAGGGTGAAGTCTGCTCTGGCTCATGAGGACTGATGGTTCACACTTGGTGAGCTCTGCCATGTCCCTCAGTCCTGCTGGTGACAGTGTGTGTCCTGACTGCATCTTTGTCTACAGTTGTCTGCACTCTTTCAGGTCTCTCTCATTGTGACTGCATGCTGAGTCTTGGCAAATATAGATGGACGCACACCGCTTCAGATAATGAAGCTTCCCTTTTGTTAAAACTATGTAACGCTGGCCTTACCCTGGTATGATAGGAAACAATTTTTGAAGTGGGGGTATGCGACTTAAAATCTTCCTTTCCCTCCAACAGCATATATGTGACTGCCGATAGATGTTTGCACTTGGTTATGTTAGGGGTAGACGTTATTTCTGGAAGTGGGGTAGAGGTAACTTCCAATGGATTCATAAACAGACTTTCAGTGACTGTCTTTCCCTAGTGGGGCTAGGCTCTGGGGAGGTGGGGTTCAAGGACACCTGGGTGAGGTTGTTTGCCCAGGGACTTTAGGATGGTGTCATGGTAGCATCTTTTTTGAACAAGTCTGAGCAAAGACCCCTGTGAGTGAGGGCTGGGGTTACAGTCTTTCTTTTTTTAAGTTTATTTATTTATTCCCTTTCGTTGCCCTTGTTATTTTATTGTTGTAATTATTGTTGTTGATGTTGTTGTTGTTGGATAGGACAGAGGGAAATGGAGAGAGGGGAGACAGAGAGGGAGAGAGAAAGATGGACACCTGCAGACCTGCTTCTCCACTTTTGAAGTAACTCCCCTGCAGGTGGGGAGCCGGGCGCTCGAACCGGGGTCCTTATGCCAGTCCTTGCACTTTGTGCCATGTGCACTTAACTGGCTGTGCTACCCTACCGCCTGACTCCTGGGGTTACAGTCTTCCTATTGGAAAGCCATACCTTTCAGTTTTTGTTTTTGTTTTTCTTCGTCTCAGTTACCAACTAAGAGAGACTTCATTCAATGCTTCAATTTAAATTTGCATTGAGGAAAAAAAAAGCTTGGGGGTGGAGTCCAGCAGAGGCTTCAGACAATGAAGATGTCAAGGGCATCTTTTCAGGACTGGCTCCTCTCCTTCAGGGGAAGGAAGCTTGTGAGAAATGGAGATAGACTATCGACTCTGAGGAGTCTTGACTAAGTGACTGCCAGTGGGGCCTGCCTTGTGTCTGCATGCCCCACGTTCCAGAAATGCAGGGAGGAGAAACATGTTGTGTCTATGAAGACAAGTTCAGGCAGCATTTCAGTCTGATCATTTGACTTCCCCTCCCTGGGGAGTTGGGGAGGGGGATAGGGAGCAAGCCATTTTTAGACATGTTCAATGGCAGGCAAGATGGAATTCGATTGTGGTAGAATACTGCAGGATCTAGATGTCTCTGCAAATTTAGCTGGCTCTCCTTGGTGTTTTCCTCAAGACCTTGAATAACTTGTCATTTCTACAAACCCTCCTGGCATTGGTCCACTCTGTGGTGCGGCCCGAGTTCCAGCCTGCCCAGTCACTCTGCTGAGTTCAGCCATGTGACAGTCCCCTTCTGGAGCAGCTCAAGCACTGCAGCATGTAGCAGCCCCTCCCTCCCTCCTTGACAGCCCAGTGTGCACCCCGGGAAGCCACAGCCAGAGCCTCTCTTTTGGCACCTCTGCAGACCTGTCTCAGACTCCATGCTCTCCATGGAAGGAGAGAGCAGGATGCAGGCAGAGCCCTGCACATTTGGCAACCACATTTCACTCAGGGCTCAGCGGAGGACTCCCTAGAGGGGAAAGACTTCCCTACTTCCATTCTGGCCTCCACAGAGCTGGCTTCCTAAGGATGCCAGAGCTTCAGCTTGACAAGGTATCCTAAGGACAATTCTATCACCCCCCCTCTTCCTTTGTGTCTATTTATTTTCTATCATTTTTTATTTATAGAAAGGAAACATTGACAAAACCCTAGGATAAGAGGGGTATGACTCCACACAATTCCCATCCCCAGAACTCCATATTCCATGCCCTCCCCTGATAGCTTTCCTGTTCTTTATCCCTCTGGGAGCATGGATCCAGGGTCATTGTGGGATGCAGAAGGTGGAAGGTCTGGCTTCTGTCATTGCTTCCTCACTGAACATGGGTGTTGACAGGTGGATCCATACTCCCAGCCTGTCTCTCTCTTTCCCTAGTGGGGCTCTGGTGAATTGGGGCTCCAGGACACATGGGTGGGGTCGTCTCCCCAGAGAGTCTGGTTGGCATCCTGCTGGCATCTGGAACCTGGTGGCTGAAAAAAGAGTTAACATACAAAGCCAAACAAATTGTTGAGCACCTTTGTGTTTTCTTAAACCAGAGTTCTTCCTCTGCGTCTTCATGTTTTTCTGAAGATGAACAACAAGTCCATGTTGCCTTGACTTATGCCTCACTGTGTCAGCAAGATCCAGTGAGGATCATAGTTACAAAGGTAAAGAAAATGCATCATGACGTGTCTGCATGTACACAGCATACTTACCTGCTACATGAGACTGTGTGGTATTATTCATGTCTCTCTGTCTCTCCTTCCATCAGCTTGTTAATTTGACACAGAGCTTTCTGCCAGAGACTGCCCCTGGCTTTGGGCTACACTGTCTGCTTGATTTTCTTGCTGAGTTCAGCTCCCAAGTACCTTCCTTGGGCTGGATGGAGTCAATGGAGGGGGGTGAGGGCCAGAATCTATTTAAATTCTGGTTTCTTTAGAAAATAGCATGATGGCCTCCACAGATATGGAAGTGCATTGTGGGAAGGCCCATCTTCCCTGTATGCTTTGGAGGGAGATGGACCTGTGTAGAGGTCAGGAAAATACCTCCCTCCCTTCCTTCCTCCCTTCCTTCCCTTCCTCCCTTTCTTCCCTTCCTCCCTTCCTTCCCTTCCTCCCTTCCTTCCTTCCTTCCTTCCCTTCTCCCTTCCTCCCTTCCTTCCCTTCCTCCCTTCCTTCCTTCCACCTTCCTTCCCTTCCTCCCTTCCTCCCTCCCTCCCTCCCTCCCTTCCTTCCTCCCTCCCTTCCTCCCTTCATTTCCTTCTTTTTATTGCCATCAGGGTTGCCTTTGGGACTCAGTACCAGTACTAAGAATCCACTACACCTGGCCACCATTTTTTCTTTTCTTTCTATTTTTATTGGACAAGACAGAGACGGGCCTGAAACACACATACCATCATGCAAGGACCCGGGTTGAGTCCCTACTCCCCACCTTGTGTGTGGGTGCTTCATAAGTGGTGAAGCAGAGCTGAAAATGTCTCTCATTTTCTCCTCCTCTCTACCTCCCCACTTCTCTCCGTTCTGTCAAATAAGAAATAGAAAGAAAGAGAGAGAGAAAGAAGGGAAAAAATGGCTTCCAGGAACAGAGGATTCATATTGCAGGCAATGAGCCCCAGCAATAACCCTGGTGACAATAAAAATTATATATATATAGTGAGAGAGAGAAAGACTGAGAGGGAAAGGGGGATTAGAGAAGGGGAGAGAAAGGGCTGGGGCTCCAGCCAGAGTCCTTGTCTCAAGATGAATGAGATGTGTGCCTTTCCCCTGGCTGATGTAAATCAATTAATTGGTTCATTGATTTAGTGTCTTTGTGTCTCTGCATCTTCATTGCTCCAAGATGACTCTTGCAGAGAGAGAGAGAGAGAGAGAAAATGAACCCCACTTGCCCATTAAGGTAGGAGTTGGCTGGAACTGGGGTTGCTTGCCCGGCACAGCAAACACACTATTCAGGTGAGCTCTCTGCCGGTCCTTCACGTACTCTGAAAGCAGAGGGTGTCTTGAAAGCTAGACAGAGCCATCAAGGTCCACTTCCCATGAGTCCTCCCTGTCAGGGTGAAACGGCTGGGGCAAGGCTGCTGGGAAGCCTGGTCATTGATCCTCTTAGACCCTCAGGAGGGAGAAAATCCTTCCAGAGAGGACTGAACCTTGATCAGGAGCTGGATGTCCTGACGGTGTGAAGCTCCTTACTCCTCAGCTATGAAACCTTTCTACGATGGACCTGTACAAGGTTGCTGTGGAAAGAAGGAGTGGGGATGGGAGAAGACAGTATAGAGTGAGGCAATGGGGATGGGGAAGACAGTATAGAGTGAGGCAATGGGGATGGGGAAGACAGTATAGAGTGAGGCAATGGGGATGGGGAAGACAGTATAGAGTGAGGCAATGGGGATGGGGAAGACAGTATAGAGTGAGGCAATGGGGATGGGGAAGACAGTATAGAGTGAGGCAATGGGGATGGGGAAGACAGTATAGAGTGAGGCAATGGGGATGGGGAAGACAGTATAGAGTGAGGCAATGGGGATGGGGAAGACAGTATAGAGTGAGGCAATGGGGATGGGGAAGACAGTATAGAGTGAGGCAATGGGGATGGGGAAGACAGTATAGAGTGAGGCAATGGGGATGGGGAAGACAGTATAGAGTGAGGCAATGGGGATGGGGAAGACAGTATAGAGTGAGGCAATGGGGATGGGGAAGGCAGTATAGAGTGAGGCAATGGGGATGGGGAAGGCAGTATAGAGTGAGGCAATGGGGATGGGGAAGGCAGTATAGAGTGAGGCAATGGGGATGGGGAAGACAGTATAGAGTGAGGCAATGGGGATGGGGAAGACAGTATAGAGTGAGGCAATGGGGATGGGGAAGGCAGTATAGAGTGAGGCAATGGGGATGGGGAAGACAGTATAGAGTGAGGCAATGGGGATGGGGAAGACAGTATAGAGTGAGGCAATGGGGATGGGGAAGACAGTATAGAGTGAGGCAATGGGGATGGGGAAGACAGTATAGAGTGAGGCAATGGGGATGGGGAAGGCAGTATAGAGTGAGGCAATGGGGATGGGGAAGGCAGTATAGAGTGAGGCAAAGAGACTCTCATGCCTGAGGCTTTACGGTGTCAGGATCAATCCACCGCCCCATCATAAGCCAGAGCTGAGCAGGACTCTGGTAAAAACAAACACATAAAATAAATAAATAAGAACAGGGATGGGAACGGCTCTTATGAGTTCACATGGAGAGATTTCTCAATAAGTGGCGGGAAACAATGTGATCGCTCCTACTTTCCCTCTACGGCTCTGCCTAGATCTCCTAGATACAGATCTATGGAGTTCTCAGAAATACCATGGCATATTTTTATAGAGAGAATCATAGAAAAATGTGTCATGACTTTAAAAAATTGTTTTTTAAATGCTTATCTATTTGATAGAGACAGAGAGAAATTGAGGGGGAGGGGCGAATAGAGAAACAGAGACCCCTGTAGCCCTGTTTCACTGTGGGGCCAGCCACTCTGGTTCCCAGCCGCCTCCCTCTGGCCATTGGGGAGACAGAGGTCAGAGCAGCCACCTGGGGTGTCCTGGGGTAGCCCCCTGTTCCCAGGGCAAAGTGCACAGAGAGACAGGGCAGTCAGCCCTGGGAAAGCCTCAGTGGGACAATTCGTTTGTTGAAAGAAAAAGCATGTAGATACAGGTCGTAACTCAGGGGGAAGGTTGGGGTGTCCATTAACCCAAACACAGAGCAACACAATGCACAATTACACTGTGACCGACAGGCTGCTTGATCACACGTTTTGCAATGTACATTTTTCCGGAGGTGAATTGCAGCCACTTTAGAGCAGCAGGAGACAGGGGGAAAGGGAGGCAGCTGTGCAGTCAGGCTGTTTACTGGCGGTTTTAAGGTTAACTGCACACAGGAATCTGTGGCTTTTAATGAAAGAAGGAAGGGGGGGAGGTGGCATGTGTAGAAAGGCACTCATATCCGGGAGGGGGTCCAGCCATCATAAATTCCAAAGAAAGGGGGAACCTGCCCTTGTCTCGACCTGAAGGGAGAGTTGGGGGTCAACTCTCTTAGACCTCATGGAAACAATGGCCTGGGCTTTCCGGGACAGTGGGGCCCACTCTCCAACACTTCACCACTTGTGAAGTTTCCCCACTGCAGGTGGGGACCAGGGGCTTGAACCTGGGTCTTTGTGCACTAATATGTGTACTCAACCAAGGTGCAGCACGGCTGGGCCCTGTCATGACGTCTTAAACAACCAAATATAAATATGTGTTGTATCCATACAGCTAGATGAGAAGAGCTGGAATGTGAACTGAACCCACTTCCCCCTCACTAGTGCATAGACAGTACAGCTAGGTTTTACTGAGTGTCTGATGCCCAACTTCTTTGTACTTACTGTCTTTGGTCCAAGTTCATTCTGGCTGAGACTGTGAGTCGTGAAATGGAAATGGGATTCAGACCACCCCTTGCATATGGATTTCCACCACGGTGAACACTTGCAAGGTGGTACGAGTTTTGAAATGTAAATCATGCACAGCAGGTCTGGATTTTCCCTGAGTCTCTCTGGTGAGTTCCACTGTGTTAAGCCTCCCAGACTTAGTAATAAAGTCTTCTTCATAAATAAATATTATTATTATTGTTTATAAAGCTGAATGATGACTTTAGTAATAAAGTCTCCTCTGAAGAAGGATTGATGATGGCCAAATACACCTCCTTCCATTTCCCCCACGAAGTCCCACTAACTCACCTATGATGCTGCATAGCGTCTGGCAGTTTGTGAGAAATGGCATCCTAGTTATGCTTTTATAAGGTGCGCTTAGTTCTTAATAGAGCATATATGTGTCAGGGGTCATGAAAACCATCAAGCCAGGGTTTGGTCGTTAATAGAGAAAGTACTCAGTCAGACACCAGGAGCGCTCCAGCATTTGCTCACTCACTACCTGCTTTATTTTTGTTTCCAAGAATCCAAGTTCTTTCATCTGTAAAAAATGAGGTGGATAAAAATCTCTATGTTTAAAGTAAGGGCTTTGAGAAAACACAAAGACGTTAAATTAGACAGGGATGTGACAAGGAAGGAAGGAGTCTGTGGAATGGTTTGAATACAGAGCCGTAAATTTGTCAATAACATGATATTTTAACTCGTTGAGAAAATGCAGGAGAAAATACTCACACATTGTTTCTGGCACCTTGGCACCCTGTCAGTTGTTTGTCTCAGTGGTTTCTTCTGCGCGGCAGGTGCTGTGAAAAGTGTCCTGGCCACACTCCCACATCCAAATGCACCGGACTCTCACTTGCCCCTAGGTAGTCTCCTTCCTCTCTGACCTTGGAACTTTGCCTTTATTTGTGTGTGTGTGTGTGTGTGTGTGTGTGTGTGTGTGTGTGTGTGTGTGTGTGTATGTGTGTGTGTGTATGTGTGAGTGTGTGTGTCAGTGTGTGTGTGTGTATGTGTGAGTGTGTGTGTGTATGTGTGAGTGTGTGTGTATGTGTGAGTGTGTGTGTATGTATGTGTGAGTGTGTATGTCTGAGTATGTGTATGTGTGAGTGTATGTGTGAGTGTGTGTGTGAGTGTGTGTGTGAGTGTGTGTGTGTATGTGTGAGTGTGTGTGAGTGTGTGTGTATGTGTGAGTGTGTGTGTATGTGTGAGTGTGTGTGTGTGAGTGTGTGTGTGAGTGTGTGTGTATGTGTTAGTGTGTGTATGTATGTGTGAGTGTGAATGTGTGTATGTGTGAGTATGTGTATGTGTGAGTGTGTGTGTGAGTGTGTGTGTGAGTGTGTGTGTGTATGTGTGAGTGTGTATGTGTGAGTGTGTGTGAGTGTGTGTGTATGTGTGAGTGTGTGTGTGTGAGTGTGAGTGTGTGTATGTGTGAGTGTGTGTGACTGTGTGCTTGTGAGTGTGTGCGTGTATGTATGTGTGTGTGAGTGTGTATGTGAGTGTGTGAGTCTGTGTGTGAGTGTGTGTGAGTGTCTGTGTGTGAGTGTGTGAGTGTGTGTGTGAGTGTGTGAGTCTGTGTGTGAGTGTGTGTGTGTATGTGGGAGTGTGTATGTGTGAGTGTATGTGAGTGTGTGTATGTGTGAGTGTGTGTGAGTGTGTGTGTGACTGTGTGCCTGTGAATGTGTGCGTGTATGTATGTGTGTGAGTGTGTATGTGAGTGTGTGAGTCTGTGTGAGTGTGTGTGATTGTCTGTGTGTGTGAGTGTGTGTGTGTGAGTGTGTGTGTGAGTGTGTGTATGTGTGAGTGTGCATGTGTGAGTGTGTGCCTGTGAGTGTGTGTGTATGTGTGAGTGTGTGTATGTGTGTGACTGTGTGCCTGTGAGTGTGTGCACGTATGTATGTGTGTGTGAGTGTGTGTGAGTGTGTGTGAGTGTGTGTGTGAGTCTGTGTGTGAGTGTGTGTGTGTGTGAGTGTGAGTGTGTGTGTGAGTGTGTGTGTGTGAGTGTGTATGTGTGAGTGTGTGTGTGTGTTTTCACTAGTCTGGGGCTTAGTGCCTGCATATGTCATTTTGCTATTAAATTATTTCATATTGAGTTTTGTAGTGCTGGAACCTCACATCATTCTCAGACATTTTGTGAGAAGAAGGGCAAGAAGAAGTGAAGGAGAGGGAGAATGCAAAGGAGAGGAACAGGGAAAGAGAGAGAGACATAGGCACAGAGAGATAGCAGTATGGAACTTTCTGTGCAGTGGTTCTCCCATGTCCTGCCTGGGTTTGAGATCTCCACAGTGAACTGTCACCTGCCTTTGTTCTTGGCTTCACCTCCTGCAGGAGAACTCTGAGGCTGGGGTGGTGGTGATGGAGTGTGTGCAGGCAGTAGGGATCATGACCAGGCTCATCTCCAAAGTAATCACATAGAAACAAAGAAGTTAAGCACAAGAACCGGCTCAAAGATTCTGGTTCAAGCCCCCAGCTCCCCACCTGCAGGGAGGTCACTTCACAGGCGGTGAAGCAGGTCTGCAGGTGTCTGTCTTTCTCTCCCTCTCTCTGTCTTCCCCTCCTCTTTCCATTTCTCTCTGTGAAGAAACAAAGTTACCGATAGAAGAAAACATGTCTTTCTCTTTTTGAGGTTTGATTTATGCAACATTTAGCTCTAAAGCTATCAGAAATCTTTGGAGGCAATTAGGATGGTGCCTGGGATTTAAGTGAAAATTGCAACAAGTAGCAAAATGACCGTGTCACACACTGGTATAAATCTTTAGTACCTGGCCCAAGTCTTAGGGCTTTGCTGGCAGGGCTGTATCTGTTAGGAGCCAATCTTCCCCCAGGAATAAATAGGAAATGAACTGTACCAGAATCCCTTGGAACTAGTACCCAGGCAAACCAATCACCACTTTTTATAATGAATTTAGATTTTTCAGTGTTATGGAAAATGAATATATAGTTAGATAACAAGAGTATAAATAAGGGAGTCGGGCATGTGGTGCAAAGCACAAGGACCGACTAAGGATCCTGGTTCGAGCCCCCAGTTCCCCACCTGCAGGAGAGTCACTTCACAGGCGGTGAAGCAGGTCTGTAGGTGTCTGTCTTTCTCTCCCCCTCTCTGTCTTCCCCTCCTCTCTCCATTTCTCTCTGTCCTAGCCAACAACATCAATAACAACAATTAAAAAAGGAATATAGATAAGCAGATATGACAGATGATAGATTTATAAGTAGATAAATGACTGATATACAATAGGTAAGTGGAATGGATGATAGATATATATAATAAAATGTTGTAAACATTTAAGTATACAAATGATAGATGTTTTCATGGATGAATGGATGGATGAATAGATAATAGAAGCAAATGCAGATTTAACAGTGAAAAGGAGAACCAAAAAGGACTAAAGTTATAAAGCTAAGGAGATTATATAAGAGGTGGTGACACACACATTACAGAGCACAAGGGCCCAGGTTCGAGCCCCTGGCCCCCACCTGCAAGGGAGGAGCTTTTGCAAGTGGTGAAGCAGGGCTCCAGGTGCCTCTCTGTCTATTTCCCTCTCTACCACCCCATCCTCTCTCAATTTCTCTCTGTCTGTACCCAACAAATAATAATAGTAATCATAATAGATTCATTTTTTAAAAGGGAGAATATATAAAGAAAGTCCTAGATAATTTGTTAGTCTATCTTCCAAGGGGAATTGAGACTGAGGAGCTCAGAGTTTGAGCTCATGAATCTGAGACTGAGTTCCTCCTGCCTCCTCGTCCTCCACAGCCCCAACATCCACACTGGGAACAGACGATTTCACAGCACAGTCCCGCAGCAAGACCGAGCAAAGCCCTTCCCCATCACCTCCCGCCCCTTCGTGGTCAAGTCCAAGCGGAGATGGTGAGGCTGAGACCCAACAGTCAGCAGCCCCACTGTCACTGGGCTGAACTGAGGTGTGGGTCTTCATCTCTCACTGCATCTGTGAATCAAGGTGGCAGTTTTCCCCCAAGCAGCTGTTGTGAGGCTCCATGAAATAGGTGCCTGAAGCCACTATCCCAGCACTGAGAAGGGTCTTGTCTTAGCCACACTGTAGAATTTCCCGGTGTGAATGATCTGATCATCCTGGGTACATCCAGGGGCTACTTTTTTTTTCCCCTCTTGGGAAGCATATCACCTTCATCTGGCAAAAGTTTGTGGTGTCGGGGTCAGATGGTGGCACAGCTAGTAAAACACATTACAGTGCGCAAGGACACCGGTTCAAGTCCCTGATCTCCACCTGCAGGGGGGAAGCTTCAGGAGTGATCAAAGAGGGCTTTCTGTCTTCCTTTCTGTCCTCCTCCTGCCCCTCTCAATTTATCTGTCTCTGTACATTAATAAATAAAGAATAGGAAAGCTATTGGGGAGGGGAGGGGATACAGAGTTCTGGTGGTGGGAATTGGTGTGGAATTGTATACGTCAGTGTTTCCATTTTATAAATAAAAATTATAAAAAATTAAAAAAGAAACTTAAAATAGTTTTGAAGTAAATGTTATCTAGGATGGTATTGTTGGAAAGTAATCAGTAAAGTGTGAACTAGTTGCAATGAATTTTTCCCAGACTTCAACTAGAAGAGGAAGAAAGAAAGAAAGAAAGAGAGAGAGAGAGAAAGAAAGAAAGAAAGAAAGAAAGAAAGAAAGAAAGAAAGAAAGAAAGAAAGAAAGACTGGCCGGGTGGTGGCACACCTGGTTGAGCGCCACAATGTGCAAGGATCCAGATTCAAGCCCCTGGCCCCACCTGCAGGAGGAAAGCTTTGCCAGTGGTGAAGCTGGGCTGTAGGTGTCTCTCTGTCTCTCTCCCTCCCTATCACCCCTTCCCTCAGATTTCTTGCTGTCTTTATCAAATAAATCAATACATCAATAAATAAGTAATTAAAAAAGAAAATTCCATTTATAAAAAAATAAAGGAAGGAAGGAATAAAATCAGCTTCTCAAGGGGTTTTTCTTCAGGTACAAAACCCTGCTGAACCCCAGGTGTCTCTGAGAAGACTGTGTCCTCGTTCTGTTAGCGCCGGGCTGTGCAGTCCTCTCCTCCCAAACTCAGGAACTTCCTGAAGTTGACTGAACAAATGGCTGTGTTGAGAAATGTAGGCCCATTGTGAATGGTTGGATTTTTTGTTCTGTACCTCTGCTTAAGAGACCTTGGTTGGCCCTCACCCTAAACATAGGGCTAATCATTGAAGAGCTTATTTTGAGATATTTGATGATCTTCAATGCTCTGGCTGCACAGACCTGGGGTAAAGGTTCGTCAAAATAATTTTACTTGTGACGGGTCAGTTCAGACTGAGGCTCCCCACGCTCTTAACCTGCTTTCAGTTGAAACCCTGGGAGGAACTATTGAGAATGACATAGGATGTGTTTAAGCAGCAAGCATGATATTTTCATACGTGAACAGACTGAAAATCACTTCTAGACCGCTTCAAACTGGGCCAGATTTGCATAAAGCAAAGGTAATTTAAAACTTTTTCCCAGTATTTCAGATTTTTTAAAATCAATGATTTCAAAATAATCTTTATTCCCTTTTATTGCCCTTGTTTTATTGTCGTAGTTATAGTTGTTGATGATGTCATTGTTGTTGGATATGACAGAGAGAAATAGAGAATTTTTTATATTTATTTCTTTATATTTATTTATTCCCTTCTGTTGACCTTGTTGTTTTATTGTCATCCTTGTTGGATAGGACAGAGAGAAATGGAGAGAGGAGGGGAAGACAGAGAGGGGGAGAGAAAGACAGACACCTGCAGACCTGCTTCACCGCCTGTGAAGTGACTCTCTTGCAGGTGGGGAGCCTGGGGCTTGAACTGGGATCCTCAGTCAGTCCTTGTGCTTTGTGCCACGTGTTTGTTTTTTTTTTTAAATCAGGATAAATGGTTTACAGTCAATACAGTAGTTGGTCCATGTGTAACATTTCAGTTTTCTGCAAAACACCCCCCCCCCCCAGCCTAGGTTCTCCTCCAGTACCAGCACTAGGACCCGAACATCCTGCCCCCAGAATTCTTTGCTTCAGTGCAATACACCAACTCTAGTCCAAATTCTGCTTTTTGTATCCCCTTATGTTCTGATGTCTCCACTTCCGTCCATGAGTGAGATCATCCCATCTTCATCCTGCTCTTTCTAGCTGATTTCACTTCACAGGATTCCTTTAAGCTCCATCTAAGAGGAGGTGAAGAAGGCAACTTCATCACTCTTCACAGCTGAGTAGTATTCCTTTGTGTATATGTAGACCACAACTTATCCTCATCTTGTGAGTATACCTTCTTCATTCTTTTTTTAAAAAATAATTTATTTTTTTATTTATAAAATGGAAACACTGATAAGTCGATAGGCTAAGAGGGGTACAATTCCACACAATTCCCACCACCAGAAATCCACATCCCATCCTATCTCCTGATAGCTTTCCTATTCTTTATCTCTCTGGGAATATGGACCCAAGGTCATTGTGGGATGCAGAAGGTGGAAAGTCTGGCTTCTGTAATTTCTTCCCCGCTGAACATGGGTGTTGACAGGTGGATCCATACTCCCAGCCTGTCTCTCTCTTTCCTAGTGGGGCAGGGCTCTGGGGAAGTGGAGATCCAGGACATATTGGTGGGGTTGTCTGCCTAGGAAAGTCAGGTTTGCATTATGGTAGCATCTGGAACCTGGTGGCTGAAAAAGAGTTAAAATATAAAGCAGAGCAAATTGTTGACTAATCATGAACCTAAAGGCTGGAATAGTGCAGATGAAGATTGGGGTCTCATTTTGGAAACAGCTAGTAGGTCTATTTTAGGTCTATTCCAAAGGGCCCATGACTTTATTAATTTTTGCCTAAGCCTGACATCTGATATGCAGGTGGATGCAGATTATTGTCTGGGGAGATAGTCTCATGGCTGGAAAATGGACTGGAGAGCTGGATCAGGGAAGAGAGTAGCTCCAAAATACGAAAAAATCATATAAATATTGTTGACTCTAAACCCCATCGATCTGATCTGGGGCCCATATTCAGCACAGGAGCCTGTGTGACCTCTGCATCCCTGGAGGCCTGAGCTCACATTCTGTGGTCATGAGGAGGAACATTCCAGGTTGTACCAATTCCAGAACCCATCTTCCTCAGGTGCTAGGTAGAGTATGTTATCCCACCTTCTTCATTCTCATGGAAGTTTCCAGGAGTGTATGTTAAAATCATCCTCAATGAGTGTCTTCCTCTCATTGTTCCGTACAGTTATTTGGTCCTTTAGTGAAATCATGTTCTTTTTTTTTTTTTTTAATTTATTCCCTTTTGTTGTCCTTGTTGTTTTTATTGTTGTAGTTATTATTGTCGTTGTTGATGTCATTGTTGTTGGATAGGACAGAGAGAGATGAAGAGAGGAGGGGAAGACAGAGAGGGGGAGAGAAAGACAGACACCTACAAACCTGCTTCACCGCCTGTGAAGCGACTCCCTTGCAGATGGGGAGCCAGGGGATTGAACCGGGATCCTTACGCCGGTCCTTGCGCTCTGCGCCACCTGCGCTTAACCCGCTGCGCTACAGCCTGACTCCCGCAATCATGTTCTTGTAGACCATGTTCTCCTAGATGCTGCTCTGGCCATATTTGGTAGAACAGTCCAATGCATACATACATACACACACTCATATATACATAGATAGACAATCCCCACCACTCCCCCATTACTGCGTCTTCCTTTCCTGAGATTCAGAATGAGCTTCCCCAGTGTAGACAGTGGCCGTGTTCCATTTCACCAAAATAACTTCCATTTTCAGCACCGTCTTCAGTGGCCGGCATTCAGCAGTTCCCCGGGAGACGGGCAAATCCACTTTGGTTGTTGAGAACAAATGCACTTGTAAAGCCCTGATTCAGAATGGAGTGTCCTACATTCTCCGGGGAAGGTCAGGTCCTGGGAACGCTGAGGCGCTGTGAACCCTGCCAGTCTCCAGGAAAGACCTGCACTTTCTGTTCCATCTCGAGCAGAAGCTGTACAGTCCCTGCAGGCGCTCACTGCATGAACCCTTCAGCATCAGGGGATGGGGCCTACACGTCCAGAGGGGGGATAAAAATCCTGTCATGGAAATGTGAGATTCTTTCATGAAATCCTTCAGTATGTTTTCTTTTATATTTTATATTTATTTTTAATTATTTTTATTTTATTTTTATTATTCTATATTACTTTAGCATCCCTGAAGTTTCTTTTTTTTTTCTTTTTCTCACCCCCCCCCCCCAGGCCTTGTGCCTGCAAGATTCTACTGCTCTCAGAGGACTTGATGCTTTCACTTCCTTTTTCTTTTCCTTTTGAATTTAGTTAGAAAGAGACGGGGGAGGAGGGCAGGCAGTGGCACACCTGGTTAAGTGCACACATTTCAGTGCACAAGGTCCCAGGTTCAAGCCCCTGGTCCCCACCTGCAGGGGAGGAAGTTTCATGAGTGGTGAAGTGTTGTTTTCGACGGGTTATGTTGTTTTCGCCGGGCTGGCTTCACGGGCGGGTAACAGACGACCAGGGACTCATGGTTGAGCTGTAGGCAGTATCTCTTTATTCATGCAGGACGCAGCACAATCTAAGACGAGCTAAGCTAAACTCAAGGTACAGTAAAACTCACAATGCTGTCTTTATATATACTTGCCAAGTAGGGTGGAAACAGGATGTGACATAGAGAGGGTGGAGAGAAAAGTGACTGGTGAAAATCAGAGTGTGACAAGGAGGGGGCAGAGCAGGCGAGAATCCTATCACTGAACCACAAATGCCCTGGAGGGAGGGTGGAACTTGTTAACAGTGGTTATGTAAATAGAATGAAGTGGTTATGTAAATAGAATAGTGTTAAGCAGGGGGGATTTAAACCAAATGAAACAGAAGGGGTCTCATGCATACCAACAGTGAAGCAGGACTGCAGGTCCATATCTATCTATCTATCTATCTATCTATCTATCTATCTATCTCCCCCTACCCTCTTGATTTCTGACTGTTTCTATCCAATAAATAAAGATAATAATTTTTTTAAAAAAAGAAAGAGACAGGAGTCTTGGCTTTAGGAGTCAGATAGTAGTGCAGCGGGTTAAGCACATGTGGTGCAAAGCTCAATGACCGGAGTAAGGATCCCGGTTCAAGCCCCCAGCTCCCCACCTGCAGGGGAGTGGCTTCACAGGCAGTGAAGCAGGTCTGCAGGTGTCTGTCTTTCTCTGTCTTCCCCTCCTCTCTCCATTTTTCTCTGTCCTATCTAACAATGACCACATCAATAACAGCAACAATAATAACTATAACAACAATAAAAACCAAGGGCAACAAAAGGGGAAATAAACAAATAAATAGAAAGAGACAGGAGCAGAGAGAGAGTCTTGAGGAGAAGGAGAGGGTGAGAAGGAGAGGGAGAGGGAGAGAGAAAGAGAGGTGAGGGAGAGGAGGATGGGGCTAGGGAGAGGGAAAGGAGAGGCAGGGGAGAGAGAGAGGAAAAGAAGGAGTGGGAGAGAGGGAGAGTGAAAAGGAGAAGGAGAGGGAGGAAGAGGGAAGGGGAGGGGGAAAGGGAGAGGGAGAGAGGGAGAGGGAGAATGCTGTCTGTCTATATTTCTGTATGTTTGTCCTTTTTCCCTCTGGTCCTGTCTTCTCTTCCTTTCTAAGCCACACCTACACTTATTACTTTTGAATGTCCTTCCTTTCTGCCCCCCTTCTCTCTGATAGAATTGGGGTTCAGAGCCTTCTGATCATCTTCTGCTAAGATTTATCCCTTCTGGAAGTAGGGACCAGAATTATTTGGCGGGGGGGGAGCAGAAGATGGGAGTTCTGGCTTCTGTAATTGCTTCTCTGCTCAACATAGATATTGTCAAGGGGATCCAGACGGCCTTGACGGCATTTAAAAAAAACATTTATTTATTTATTTATTTATTTATTTATTCCTTTCTGTTGCCTTTGTTTTATTGTTGTGGTTATTAATTGTTGTTGCTGCTGTCTTTGTTGTTGGACAGGACAGAGAGAAATGGAGAGAGGAGGGAAAGACAGAGAGGGGGAGAAAAAGATAGACACCTGCAGACCTGCTTCACCACCTGTGAAGCGACTCTCCTGCCAGTGGGGAGCCGGGGCTCGAACCGGGATCCTCATGCCGGTCCTTGTACTTTGCGCCGCGTGTGCTTAACCTGCTGCGCTACAGCCCGACTCCCAGCATTTTTTTTTTAAATGGAATTGATCATCTCAGGAAATAAAGAATCATGGCAGAGTTCAGTTTTGGCATTCACTGTCTGATAAGAGACCTGAAAGCCTTCTTAATCTTATGTGATGTAATGAACCACCACTGTCATGTCAGGGAAACTTGGGTACACATGAAGAGACCTGTGTGCCTCACATGTGCCCTGGGTGACCTGCTGTGCCCGCAGAGTTCCCAATGTCCACGCGGAGTAGCACGAACACTGTGCTTTGTGGGGAGTAAATACCTAGCAAAGTTCAGAATGAAAGGGACTCTTCCTTGACGTTAGGGGGTCTCTACAAAATCAGTCTACCAATTCTTGGGGTCAGGAGTGACTTCACCCAGCAAATCGCACACACATCACTCTGTGAGGACACAGGCTACAGCCCAGGGACCACAGGGGAACAGCATTCATTAAAAAAAATGCCATCGGGAGTCGGGCTGTAGCACAGCGGGTTAAGCGCAGGTGGCGCAAAGCACAAGGACTGGTATAAGGATCCTGGTTCGAGCCCCGGCTCCCCACCTGCAGGGGAGTCGCTTCACAGGCGGTGAAGCAGGTCTGCAGGTGTCTATCTTTCTCTCCTCCTCTCTGTCTTCCCCTCCTCTCTCCATTTCTCTCTGTCCTATCCAACAACAACAACAACAATAATAACTACAACAATAAAACAACAAGGGCAACAAAGGGAATAAATAAATAAAATAAATATTAAAATAAATAAATTTTTAAAAAAATGCCATCAAGGCGGTCTGTTCTAGAAATCATAGCCAACCCATATCTGTGACCTTGGGAGAACCACTGCAGTTTCCAAGGGAGGGGATGGGGACACAGAGCTGTGGTGGTGGAAGCAGTCTGGAATGGTATTCCTGTGACCTCATAATTTTGTAAATCAGTATTAAATTGCTAATGAAAAAATAATTCCATCATCCAAAGTCAGTTCTGGGACCTGAGTTAGACAGAGGAGGCAGGGGAGGTGGGAGATGGAGAAGGTGAGTCAGCTGACCTAAACTGGGCAGGAGACTGAGGAGATGGCACTGCTGGGAGCTGGCAGGGTGTGAATCGAAGTCCTTTCTCCTCCCTCAGCTCAGCTGGAGCCCCGGAAGCCTGCCCCGGCTGCCTCTTGCTGGGTGACCCCTCTGTGTGCTTCAAGGGGACAGCAGAGCACATGTCCCCAGGGACGTAGGCTGTCTGATGACTTCTAGGCTTTGCTGGCTGGCTTGTTGTCCTGTGTCATTTTTGTCCTTGGGTTGCTTTTATTTATTATTTTTTAAATATTTATTTTATTTATTCATTCCCTTTTGTTGCCCTTGTTGTTCTATTCTTGTTGTTGTTGATGTTGTCGTTGTTGGATAGGACAGAGAGAAATGGAGAGAGGAGGGGAAGACAGAGAGGGGGAGAGAAAGACAGACACCTACAGACCTGCTTCACCGCCTGTGAAGCGACTCCCCTGCAGTTGGGGAGCCGGGGGCTCGAACCGGGATCCTTAGGCCGGTCCTTGTGCTTTGCGCCACCTGCGCTGAACCCGCTGCGCTACCACCGGACTCCCTTCTGGGGTTGCTTTTAAATCTTGCCTCCCTGCTGCTCCTCATCCTCGCCGTGATGCCGTGACCTCTCTCTCTCTGGTTCCACGCCGCCCCTCGCCCCTCCTGGGTGACATTTTCTTTCGGTGATACAGCTTGTGTCCTCAGACCTAGGGGCCATGTCCTCACTGGCCCCTGAGTGCTGACCTCTGCGTCCTCCAGCCTCCAGGGAGTCACCCCTCAGTTGTCAGCTTGCAGATCGTGGAAACTGAAGAGCAGGGCACTTGGGCAGAAACTAGAAAATGACCCAGAGAAATGCCACATTTGATAAAGCCTCAGGGTTTGTGTCTCCCCCTTCCCCTGAATATCTTCCTTATGCAAAGAATGAGATGCTTTTAAAAAAATTTATTTATAAAATGGAAACACTGACAAGATCATAAGGATAAGAGGGGTACAATTCCATGCAATTCCCACCACCAGAACTTTGTATCTCATCCCCTCCATTGGAAGCTTTCCTATTCTTTAAAATTATTTTTTTAAATATTTATTTATTTATTTTCCCTTTTGTTTCCCTTGTTGATTTTTATAGTTGTTGTAGTTGTTGTTATTGATGTCGTTGTTGTTAGATAGGACAGAGAGAAATAGAGGAGGGGAAGACAGAGAGGGGGAGAGAAAGATAGACACCTGCAGACCTGCTTCCCCGCTTGTGAAGCGACTCCCCTTGCAGGTCGGGAGCCAGAGGCTTGAACCTAGATCCTTATGCTGGTCCTTGTGCTTTGCACCACATGCGCTTAACCTACTGTGCTACCGTCTGACTCCCAGCTTTCCTATTCTTTAATCCTCTGAGAGTGTGGACCCAGGGTCATTATGGGGATGCAGAAGGTGGAAGGTCTGGCTTCTGTAATTGCTTTCCCACTGGACTTGGGCGTTGGCTGGTCAATCCATTCTCCCCACCTGAAGAGAGATGCTTTTCATTGTATAGGAAATGATCATCGTAGAACTGTCAACCTTGAAAGTCTGGCTTTTTTTTTTTAAATATTTATTTTATTTATTTATTCCCTTTTGTTGCCCTTGTTGTTTTATTGTAGTTATTATTGTTGTCGTTGTTGGATAGAACAGAGAGAAATGGAGAGAGGAGGGGAAGACAGAGAGGAGGAGAGAAAGACAGACACCTGCAGACCTGCTTCACCGCCTGGGAAGCGACTCCCCTGCAGGTGGGGAGCCGGGGTTCGAACCGGGATCCTTATGCTGGTCCTTGTGCTTTGCGCCACCTGCGCTTAACCCGCTGCGCTACAGCCCGACTCCCCAAAGTCTGGCTTTTTATAAACTCTGCTGCTATAAGCATAGTCTGCATGATGGGTGTCTTCCGGTGGATGTTTTTGTTTTCTTTGTGTAAATCTCCTCACTTATAGGTGGAACTTAAGAAATGAGGACAGAGAGGGAAAACACAGAGCAAAACTTGGATTGGATGTGTTAGACTGAATCGAAGCAAGGACTCTGGAAAGGGCGAGAGCACGGAGAGGCCCCTGCAAGCCTATAGCGTGATGCAAGGGGTGATGGGTAATTGTACCCTGTCTCTACAGCTGCACTGTAGACCCTTAACCCTCTCCCCTCCAATTAGAAAAAAAGAATGCCTGGGGGCAGGTGGTGGTGCTCCTGGTTGAGCACACATGTCACAATTCACAGGGACCTGGGTTCAAGCCCCTGGCCCCCACCTGCAGGGTGAAAGTTTTGCGAGCGAGGAAGCAGGGCTGCAGGTGTCCCTCTCCCTCTCTATCTCCTCTTATCCTCTTGATTTCTGGCTTTCTCTACCCAATAAATAAATAAAGATGAATTTTTTTTTTAAAAGAATGTCAATACTCATCATCTCACTCCCCTTTACACTTTACAAATAAGTGTTTGGAATCTTGCTTTGCATGTCTAAGTTGTTTTCTGCTGGTCCAAGTAGAACCTATGTTTTCTTTACTCCATCTCTCTCTCTCTTTCTCTCTCTCTCTTCCTCCTCCTTCTCCTCCTCCTCCTCCTTCCTCTCCTTTTCCTTCTCCCCCTTCTTTTATTTAATATTTATTTATTTATTTTCTTTTTGTAGCCCTTGTTTTTTTATTATTGTTGTAGTTATTGTTGTTGATGTTGTTGTTATTGAATAGGACAGAGAGAAATGGAGAGAGGAGGGGAAGACAGAGAGGGGGAGAGAAAGACAGATACCTGCAGACCTGCTTCACCTCCTGGGAAGCGACTCCCCTGCAGGCGGGGAGCTGGGGGCTCAAACAGGGATCCTTGCAAGGGTCCTTGTGCTTTGTGCCACATGTGCTTAACGTGTTGTGCTACCGCCCGACTCCCTTCTCCTTCTTTTAAAAGATATTTTCTCTCTTATTTATTTGTTTATTTATTTATTTACCTCTAGGGTTATTGCTGGGTCTCGGTGCCTGCATTACAAATCCACTGCTGCTGGAGCTTATATTTTCCCATTAGTTGCCCTTGTTTATAGTTGTTGTGGTTATTATTCTTGTTGTCATTGCTGTTCCTGCTGTTGGATAGGACAGAGAGAAATGGAGGGAAGAGGAGAAGACAGAGAGGAGGAGAGAAAGACAGACACCTGCAGACCTGCTTCACTGCCTGGGAAGCAACGCCCTTGCAGGTGGGGAGCCGGGGGCTCGAACCGGGATCCTTACACCAGTCCTTGCTCTTTGCACTGTGTGCGCTTAACCAGTTGCGCTACTGCCCGACCACCTTTCTTTTTTTCTTCTTATTAGTGGTTTAATAATGATTACCAAGGTTGGGGCTTACCTTTCCCCCACTAAGTTCCACACTCCCTCCCCTCCACTGGAAGCCACATGACCTTAGCTTACATCCTGTGTTTCCTGTGGCCAGTAAGCCTGGGCTCCTTCACCTCTCATCTGAGGTGACAGGAAGGACACATCCTTAAAATTTACTAATGTGGAGCTTTTCAGCTGCCGGGGTGAAATGCTTCTGTCTTTGTTAAAAGGCTTTCCAGCTTTCAGTGGTGGTGATGGTGGTGAAGAGACAGGATGCTGGTGACAGGCTTATGAGACAAGGTGACCTCTCGTTTGTCCCCACAGTCCTGGAGAACGGGGTGCAGGACTGGGAGACTCAGCTATCTGTGCTCTTGTCATTCGCAGCTGTGCCTACCTTGTCAAGTCTGCGGAGGGTGAGACGAGGGTGTGGCGAAGATTTTTTAGCCCAGCAGCTGTTGCAGAAACATTATTCCAAAAGGCTCCTTCATCCTTGTGAGTCTTAGTACCACTGCTTCCTTTGTCATCTTAGGCTTGGCCTTTCGGCTTCAAAAATGTTACAGTGCAGGCAGGGGGAGATAGCATCATGGTTGTGCAAACAGACTGTCATGCCTAAGGCTCTGAAGTCCCAGGTTCAATCCCAGGCACTACCATAAGCCAGAGCTGATCAGTGGTATGATTAAAAAAAACAAAACAAAAATAAAAACAAAACCCTTTGAATTACAGTGCTACACCTGGGGTCTGCAAAGGTTTTTTTTTTTTTTTTTTTTGATTAGTGATTGAATAGTGATGAACAAGATTATAAGATCACAGGGGTGCAATTCCACACAGCTCCCACCACCAGAGTCCCTGTCCCATCCCCTCCACTGGAAGCTTCCCTGTTCTTTACCCCTCTGGGAGCCTGGACCCAGATTCTTTATGGGGAGCAGAAGGTGGGAGTTCAGGCTTCTGTCATTGCTTCTCCGCTGGACATGGGTGTTGGCAGGTGGATCCACACCCCCAGCCTGTGTCTGTCTCTCCCTAGTGGGGCAGGGCTCTGGGGAGGGGAGACTCCGGGACACATGGGTGAGGGCGTCTGCCCAGGGAGGTCAGGATGGTGTCATGGCAGCATCTGCAACTTGGTGGCTGAAAAGCAGTAAGATATAAAGCAGGAAAGCTTTTTTCCTTGCAGATGACTTTGTTGAGGAAACAGTGATTTCAAGCTAGTTGTCACAATGTGTGCTAAATGTCAGCACACACAGCCTCCACCAATGGTCTTCTTCTTCCCCATCACCAGACATGGAGACCCCATCTCCTTCTCAGCCACCTACACTGTACCCCTCACCCTATTCAGAGTCCTTGGATCTGTCCCCAGAGACCATAGCTGAGCATGTCTCAGCCTGTATTTTCTTAGTTTCTTGAGTCCCACTGTGAGTGAGACCATCTGGTACACGTCCCTCTCCCCCTCTTTACTTCTATTAACCTGATGACCACACAGCTCTAAGAAGAGATGAAGTCTCAGGGCCAGGTGGTGGCGCACCTGGTTAAGCACACACAGTATAGTGCGCAAAGACCGGTTCAAGCCCTGGTCCCCACCTACAGGGGGAAAACTACAGGAGTGGTGAAGCAGGGCTGCAGGTCTCTCTCTCTCTTTCTCTCTCTGTGTTTCTCTCTCCCTTCTCTCCCCCTCCTCTCTCAATTTCTTTCTGTCTCTGTCCAATAATAAATAAATAAAAATATTTTAAAAAATATTTACTTATTCATTTTCCCTTTTTGTTGCCCTTGCTGTTTTCATTGTTATAGTTATTATTGTTATTGATGTCATCATTGTTGGATAGGACAGAGAGAAATGGAGAGAGGAGGGGAAGACAGAGAGGGGGAGAGAAAGACAGAAACCTGCAGACCTGCTTCACCGCCTGTGAAGCGACTTCCCTGCAGGTGGGGAGCCGGGGGCTCCAACCGGGATCCTTATGCCGGTCCCTGTGCTTTGTGCCCCCTGCTCTTAACCCATTGCACTACAGCCCAACTCCCAATAAAGATAATTTTTAAAAAGAAAAAAAAAACTGTGGAAAAAAAGAAAAAGAAGGGATGAAGTTTCTGACTGCACCTTGAATGATCTTGAAGCTTCTGATTTAAAAATCTTCTGTCTTGCTTCATCTTTGGTTTGAGGAATCATTGATTTTCTCCTCTAACCTCTCAGAACCACAGCCAACACTACATTTGGCTAGTGCAGTCCACAAGACAAATTCCTTTTTTTTTTTTTTTTTTTTAGCTATTTTTGTTTATTGGCTAGAGTCAGCCAGAAATTGAGAGGGGAAGGGGTGGTTGAGAGAGGGAGAGGGAGAGAGACCCCTGCAGCCCTGCTTCACCACTCACAAAGCTTTCCTTCTGCAGATGGGAACTGGGGAGCTCAAACCAGGGTCCGTGAGCATCCTAACATGTGCGCTCAACCAGGTGCGCCACCACCCAGTCCCGTAAGAGGAATTTTCTAACTGGGTTTCCGTCAAAATAGTTTTCATGTTCATAGCCCATGCTGGGTAGATGGAAGGAATGGAAACACAGGGAAATATCCCGTTCAATTTTGACATTAGACAAACAGCAAGCGTGTTTTTAGTATGTAATTATATCTCCAATATTGTGCAGGACAAATATGAAGTATCGTATCTTAAAAACAAACCAGTAGTTAACTGTTGACAATAAATGCTGGGTGGGGAGGGGGCCAGGCCGTAGCACACCCTTTAAGTGCACATAGTACAGAGAGCAAGGAACCATGCAGTTATCTGGGTTCGAGCCCCTTGCGGGGGGGGGGGGGGGAGGGGGGATGCTCCATGAACAGAGAAGCAGGTCTGCAGGTGTCTCTCTTTCTCTTACCCTCTCTATCTCCTCTCCTCTCTCAATTTCTCTCTGTCTTATCCTATAAATTGGGAAAAAAAAGGAGCCACCAAGAGGAGTGCATTTGTAGTGCTGTCATCATGCCCCAGGAGGCAGGAAAAAAAGAAAAAGAGGAAAGTAAAAGAGAAAAGAAAGAATGCTGGTGGTGAGCCTCTCTGTGGGTTATTTATGCATTTTTTCTTTAGTAGATGCAGTTACTGTTCTCATCTAACAAGAACATTTAAGCCCTGCTACGGGGATTCACTTCCTCACTCACTTTGCAGATTTTTTTTCTCTGAATCCAAGCCCACAGATTCTTGTGGGTACTGTGTGAAGAGGCAGAGACTGTAAACAATGCCATGATGCACCTCATCTCCTTATAAGTTATTCTCCAAAGAGAAAGCAGACAAGTGGAAGAGTGTTTAACATCAAAGAATGACTTGCTCATCAAAAAGGCCTCAGATGGCTCTTAACTGGGGCGTAGGAGCTGTGGGAGGTGAGAGTGAGTGGGAAGCCCTGAGCCTGCATGGGGAGGAGGAGGCGGCAGCCTCAGAAAAGGTCCCTGTCTGAGAGGAGCCCTGTGTTCCTCCTTAGCTCAGCTGACAATCTTGAGCCTAAGGAACTGGACGTACCAAGGGAGTCTGCTCTGAACAGTGACAATGGAGTCATTTGGAAATAAAGGAAGAGCTTGTGTATTTTTCAATCTTTCTCTCTTTATCATTGGATGGAAACAGAGAAATTGAGAGGGGAAGGTGAGATAGAGAGGGAGAAAGAGAGACAGAGAGAAACCTGCAGCCCTGCCCCTGTACTTGTGACGCTTTGCCCCTGCAGTTGGGGACTGAGGCCTTGAACCCGTCATGTGTGTGTTTAACCAGCTGTGCCACCACCTGGCCCCCGAGACTGTGTATTTTTAGCAGACTTTTCTGTAAGATGTCTCTGTGAGAAACACAGAGAACAGAGCACCACCCTGTCACTTGTATTCTAATTTTATTTATTTATTTGTCTGTCTATCTATCTATCTATTTATTTATGGTGTTTTTCTTTTTCTTTTTCTTTTTTTTTTTTTTTAACCAGAGCACTGCTCAGCTCTGTCTTATGATGGTACAGGAGATTGAACCTGGGACTTTGGAGCCTCAGGCATGGGAGTCTGTTTACATAACCATTATGCCATCTACCCTGCCCGGTGTTTTTCTTTAGTCTTTATGAATCACTGGAATTCACAGCCAGGGCCTCACACAAGGCAGCCACGTGCCCCACTGCTGAGCCCCTCCCATGCAACGGTGTTTCTCATCACTGCCAAGTTCACTATTATTTGCAGTGCAATGAATGTATGTTACGTTCTGAGCTTACGGGATGAAGGGAATGCTTCTTCTTGCAACTTCATTTGCAGATGATTGCAAAGTCCAGGGAATTTCGTAATGTTGGAGAACGCAGAGGACAAGAGAGAGAAGTGCCAAGGAGCGGCGAGAAGGAGATGATGGAATGATCAGGAAGACTGACAGAGGAAGTGAGGGCAGGAAGGTTGTGAACTCACAGAGGTCTGAAAATGCTAGCAAAGCACTCTTGGGCCTGACTTTTCTGTGTCCCTCAAACTCAGTTAAAACAAACAAACATCTTTTCACTCAACTTTCTCGTCTTCTCTGTCCACACGTGCTGACCTGGGTTGTGGGTCCCTGTTGGGTCCTTCCAAACTACCTATTTCACTCCATTTTTTTCTCCAGCACAGGAGCCTATATTAGGAAATTGTCCTAACCACTTCTCAGAGCTATAGAGAGCACATCTACATTGATGGGTTGCACCAACGTCAAGGACTCTGGGCTGGGGGAGAGAGTTCAGGTCCTGGAACATGATGCCAGAGGGGGACCTAGGTGGGGTGTTAAGACTGTGACGTGGAAAACTGAGGAATGTGACACATGGACCAGCTGCTGTATTTTACTGTCGACTGTAAACCATGACCCCCCACCCCCCGCAATAAAGAAAATAAAGAAGTCATAACAGAGTTACATTAAACTGAACCCATGGAAATGAGTAAAGTAAGCTTTATATCAGTTCATTTAACACATTCAGGGGCAGCCTGTGATCTTGGCAGTGCAGTGTTCGCTTCTCTACATGCAGAGACCCAGGACCCACTTGAGAACACCTAGGTGAGTGAGTGAGGAAGCTTCCCAAGAGGTAGAACAGCGCTGAGGTCTCCCTCCTCTCACTGGATCTTTCCCCCTCTGTGTCTCTCACTCACTGCCAAGAATTGAAAGGTGTGTACCATCACAGCAGAGTCATGCAGGCTTGTTCCCGTGATGACCATGGTGGCAATCAATAAACATATATTAAGACTTTAAAAAAAAAAGTTCATCTACAGATAGTGGTTCAACCTATAGGCTGACATGTGGTTGAGACCTTGAGATTCCCTGCCCGGACCTCCTCTCCCTACCTTTCCAGCAGGGAAGAAGTTGCTTAGTTACCTCCCGGTTTGTGGAATATTCTGTTAGTTCCAGTTTCTTTGGAAGGACAGCGAAAGCTCTTCTCAGTGAGAGTGTGTATGTAAACACAGTACCTCTGCCAGGCTTCAAGGAAGGTCAGTGGATTCAGAAATAGTCTAACTGGGATAATTTTTCATTTTGACACATACACAAAGATGGGCTTTGCAGTTTCTGTAATTGTCTGTGACCTGGTTATTAAGAAATCTAAGACTTCCTGATTCCAGCAAAAAGGAAAAAAAAAGGAGACCACAGCTGTGTGTAGACATTTTCAGTTTCCTGTGGTAGAGCCACTTTCCAAAGGTCACGGAATAAAAAGAGGAGCTGCCACTCTCAACACAGGTATGGGGAATGTTCTAGAAAAATTCAACTCAAACTTCCCTAAGGCCTCTGGATTGAAGAGGCTTTGCTGTTTTGTTTATTTCTGGTGTTTTACACTACCAATTTTTTAAAACCAAATAATGAAATTGAAAGCAGTAGGTGAATACTATGCTTAAAATTATATATTTTAGGGAGCCAGGCGGTAGTGCAGCGGGTTAAGCGCACATGGCGAGAAGTGCAAGGACCAGTGTAAGGATCCCGGTTTGAGCCCCCGGTTCCCCACCTGCAGGGGAGTCACTTCACAGGCGGTGAAGCAGATCTGCAGGTGTCTGTCTTTCTCTCCCCCTCTCTGTCTTCCCCTCCTCTCCCCATTTCTCTCTGTCCTATCCAACAACAATGACATCAATAACAACAACAATAAAAATAATAAGGGCAACAAAAGGGAAAATAAATAAAAATTAAAAAGTATATATTTTAAAAAATATTTTATATATGTATGCACTTTTGAATAGAGACAGAAATTGTAAGGGAAGAGAGAGAGAGAGAGAGAGAGAGAGAGAGAGAGGAGACACCCCTGCAGCACTGCTTCGTTGTTCACGAACCTTTCCCCCTGTAGGCTGGGGCAGGGGTCTTGCACCCCGATCCTTGTGCATGGTAACATGTGCTCTCAACCAGACCCACCATCATCTAGCCCTACAAATATTTTTTAAGCAGGATTTGGCTCTTTTTTGTGTTGCTGAATAGTATGTCTTTATATGTCTCTGTAAGTGTGTCTTTCATACCTGTGTCATTTTACATCATGTGAATTTGCAAACTCATTTAACTGTTGCCTGGTGCTGAGCCTTGAATTTTGCCTTCATGTCTAATTGCAGTGCTGTAGGTTGGACTGGAAACAGTTCACCTGGGAAGGGGCCAGCATTGCCATGGCCGCAGCTTAGGTGTGTGTCTGACCCCCAGACATTGGGGGACCTTGGGTGCTGTGTGATCTTTTCTTCTCTCTCTCTGACTCTTTCTGTCTGATGCAAGTTGACCTGGAGTCATGGGACTCAGCCATGACAAAAAAAAGATAATAATAACTAAATACTCTAAGTTGTACCTTTTTTTTTAAATTTATAAAGAGGAAACACAAAACCATAGGATAAGAGGGGTACAACTCCACACAGTTCCCACCACCAGAACTCCGTATCCCATCCCCTCCCCTGATAGCTTTCCCATTCTCTATCCCTCTGGGAGCATGGACCCAGGGTCACTGTGGGATGCAGAGGGTGGAAGGTCTGGCTTCTGTAATTGCTTCCCCGCTGAACATGGGTGTTGACAGGTGGATCCATACTCCCAGCCTGCCTCTCTCTTTCCCTAGTGGGGCAGGGCTCTGGGGAAGTGGAGCTCACACACACACACACACACATTTGCAGACACACACACCACCACCACCAACAAGGACAACAAATGTTATTTCTCAAGTCAATAGTGTTGGCCAACGTTTCTCCTTTGGTGAGTTCTGCTTCTATTTCTATCCATGTCACGCAAGGTGGGGAGCCGGGGGCTTGAACTGGGATCCTTAAGCCGGTCCTTGTGCTTTGTGCCCCCTGCTCTTAACCCATTGCACTACAGCCCAACTCCCAATAAAAATAATTTTTAAAAAGAAAAAAAAAACTGTGGAAAAAAGAAAAAGAAGGGATGAAGTCTCTGACTGCACCTTGAATGATCTTGAAGCTTCTGATTTAAAAATCTTCTGTCTTGCTTCATCTTTGGTTTGAGGAATCAGTGATTTTCTCCTCTAACCTCTCAGAACCACAGCCAACACTACATTTGGCTAATTTGGCTAGTGCAGTCTACAAGACAAATTCCTTTTTTTTTTTTTTTTTAGCTATTTTTGTTTATTGGCTAGAGACAGCCAGAAATTGAGAGGGGAAGGGGTGGTTGAGAGAGGGAGAGGGAGAGAGACCCCTGCAGCCCTGCTTCACCACTCACAAAGCTTTCCTTCTGCAGATGGGAACTGGGGAGCTCAAACCAGGGTCCGTGAGCATCCTAACACGTGCGCTCAACCAGGTGCGCCACCACCCAGTCCCATAAAAGGAATTTTCTAACTGGGTTTCCATCAAAATAGTTTTCATGTTCATAGCCCATGCTGGGTAGATGGAAGGAATGGAAACACAGGAAAATATCCCGTTCAATTTTGACATAAGACAAATAGCAAGTGTGTTTTTAGTATGTAATTATATCTCCAATATTGTGCAAGACAAATACAAAGTATCGTATCTTAAGAACAAACCAGTAGTTAACTGTTGACAATAAATGCTGGGTGGGGAGGGGGCCTGTCTTAGGTCCTGGGTGTCCTGGTCTTGTGGTCCAGAATTATTTCCATATATATCTGTATTTCAGTAGCCCCTTGGGTGTGTAACTGATGGGGACATGGGACTGTGTTGATGACGCGGACTGTTTTCTTGGATAAATCCTTCAGAGGTCACAGGGCAGTTTGTGCAACCCTGACCACAGTCTAGGCAGACCATCAAATGGGGAAGGGGGTGGTGGTGGCAGCCTGGAAGGTAAAGGGTCTAGAGTTCTGTACACACACACACACACACACACACACACACACACACACACACATACACTCACACACTCACACTCACACACACACACTCACACACACATTTGCACACACTCACACACTCACACACACACACTCACACACACATTTGCACACTCACACACACACACTCACACACACACATTTGCAGACACACACACCACCACCACCAACAACAACAAGGACAACAAATGTTATTTCTCAAGTTGATAGTGTTGGCCAACATTTCTGCTTCTGTTTCTATCCATGTCACGTCAGGTTCCCCTGCAGTGCTTGACATGTGGTCTATTTACATAATCATTGTTTTGTTTGAGACCCACAGTGGTTTAATCCCCACTGGTTCACACTCTTTTTCCACTCTGCCCCCTCATCCTACATACTTCCTTTTTCCACCCTACCACTTCCGCCTCAGAAGATATTTAAAGGCAGATCAATAAATCCAGCAGGGTATTGTGTGTTCCTGCTCTGCAAGTCCCAGAGTCTCTCTCTCTCTCTCTCTCATGATGCTAGTTCCTGATCCCTTTCCCGCACAGCAGCCTAGCTTGGCTCCAGCAGAGTTCTCTCCAACCCAGAGACCATGTGCCTGGGAAGAAGCACCCTCAGGCTAGCCAGGCACAATAGAACATTTTTTTCCCACTCTAAAAAAGAAAAAAAAAAAAACCCTTCTACTATGCAAGTGTTGAAAATGCATTTTACCTGAGCCAAGTGCTGTGGTCCACACTTCTACCTAGTTTCCAGTTGACTAATGAGCCTCTTCCCCATTCCTGGGGTTTCCTGAGACAGACACAGGCTGAGGAAGTCCTCCTGTCATGCTATAAAGATGCCGAGACGTTGTTAACAGCTACAGAAAGATTGCTGTTGTCCTAGGGACAAACCATTCAGATGTTGTTGATATGTTTATTCCATGTGCAGAGTGGGGAGACAGGTGACTAAAAGTGGGGCTATTGGGTGGCGGCTGGAGGACCCCCAGCCTCCCTCTTGGGGGCCTGCCAATAGCCAGTGTTCTGCCATCTTGTAGGGGCCACAGAGTGAGTATCTCACCAGAAAGGGGGAAGAGGATGGGGTGGAGATGGTGCACAGAATAGCACTTTTCTTCTGGAAGTGGGGGGGTTGTTTTGAGCCTTGTGACAAAGGTTTATTTATTATTTTTTATTTAAGAAAGGATAAACTAACAGAACCATAGGATAAGAGGGGTACAACTCCACACAGTTCCCACCACCCAATCTCCATATCTCACCTCCTCCCCTGGTAGCTTTCCCATTCTCTATCCCTCTGGGAGCATGGACCCAAGGTCATTGTGGGTTGCAGAAGGTAGAAGGTCTGGCTTCTGTAATTGCTTCCCCGCTGAACATGGACGTTGACTGGTCGGTCCATACTCCCAGTCTGCCTCTCTCTTTCCCTAGTAGGGTGGGTCTCTGGGGAAGCTGAGCTCCAGGACACATTGGTGGGGTCTTCAGTCCAGGGAAGTCTGGCTGGTATCCTGATGGCATCTGGAACCTGGTGGCTGAAAGGAAAGTTAACATACAAAGCCAAACAAATTGTTGAAGAATCATGGACCCAAAGGTTGGAATCATAGAGATGAAATGTTGGGGAGTCCTCACTGCAAACTCTAGTGTACTTCTGCTTTCAGGTATATATTTTGCAGTAGTTTATGGATATGTGTGAGCATATGCTCTCTCTCACAGAACCTGGTATATATTTAGGTTTTGGGTCTTTGTTAGAAAGTGATCCACCTGGGATGGAATTAGAGAAATCTATGAAATAAAAGGTCTCACCTGAGTAATGAAGCTGAAGGGTTGTCATTCCACACCTGCTTGGTCATGTGAACTCTCTCAAAATCCTAGACCAAGTAGATCAGAAGCAACTAGTGGCACAGCTATTTATAAGATACTGGGTACTATACAGCAAACCCTAACAAAAGGACTTTTCAAAGTTAACCCAATTACCAAACAATGTGATGATAACATTAACTATCCATTGTCTTTTTGAACCCTAAGACAGCAGGAACCTCACATCTCCACTATAGAGCCCCTACTTCCCCCAGTCCTGGAACCTTAGGATAGGGCCCACTTTCCTGCATGACAAAGGTTTATTTTTTAGGAAGTAGAGAAATGTTCTCAGAGAGAAGGAAGAGGAGGAGCAGGAGGAAGAGGGAGAGGAGGAAGAGGAAGGGGAGGAGGAAGAGGGAGAGGTGGAAGAGGAAGGGGAGGAGGAAGAGGGAGAGGAGGAAGAGGAAGGGGAGTTGGAGGAGAGGAAGGAGATGGAGGAGGAGAAAGAGGAAGTGGAGGAGGAGGTGGTGGAGGAGAAGGAGGAGGAAGAAGTGGAGGTGGAGCAGAAGGAGGAGGAGGAGAGGGTGGAGGAGAAGGTGGAGGGTCAGGGAGAGGAGGAGGAGCGAGATCTTTACTCTGTCAGTGCAACTCCAGGGAGTGACCGACCTGTGGGTGGTCGTGTTTGTAGAGTGGAATTTACTGGAATGTGGATTTTGAAGAAGGAAGGTTATAGTAATTAAAAAGAAATAAAAACTTCATGGGTGCAGGGCTGGAGTCTAAGACAGTCTAGGTGTATTGCATGGTGGTACATCAGTGCAGAAAGGTGTGGGGTTTTGTTTTTTTGCTTTTTGTTATTGCTGGGGCTCAGTTTCTGCACCATGAGTCCACTGCTCCTGGAGGCCATTTTTTCTCCTTTTTGTTGCCCTTGCTGTAGCCTTGTTGTGGTTATTGTTATTGTTGATGTCATTCGATGTTGGATAGGACAGAGAGAAAAGGAGAGAGAAGACAGAGAGAGGGAGAGAAAGACAGACACCTGCAGACCTGCTTCACCGCCTGTGAAGCGACCCCCCTGCAGGTGGGGAGCCAGGGGCTCGAACCGGGATCCTTACACTGGTCCTTGCGCTTTGTGCTATGTGCACTTAACCCGCTGAGCCTCTGCCTGACTCCCCAGAAAGGTGTGTTTTAGGTACAACAAGGTGGCAATGCAGGGCAGAGTCAGTAGTAGAGGCATTAGCATTCTGGTGCAGGCCTAGCTTCTGGGTCCACAGTACTGCCTGATGTCACTTTATGTCACTGGACTGTTGGAGAAAGTGCATTTCCCACCCCCACCCCCCATAATTACTGGTCTCTGGGTTTGTTTGTTGTGGCATTTTCTGAGTAAATGTGACCATCTCCAAATAATTACGTGGCTTGAATAAAAACACATGCCTTGTTCCTAAGGATACACTGATATGCTTCAACAAGGCGAGTTAAAATAAAATTCTGCTTAACGTCCTTAGTGAGGTGTGGCCTTTGTGATTTGTAGGGTGGCCCGAGAAGAGCCAGAGAGTGAAGTGATGAGAACTGGTCCCCCCAGAAGCACCGTCTGTGTATCTGAAGCATCATAACGTTCTTGACCCACGCAGGCTCATTTCATGTATAGAACCGTCTCTGGGGGAGGCAGCTCGGAACTCTGATGTTACATGAGAAGAAGTCAAGGAATGGGTCCCCTCCTCGAACACCTCTTCTCTTAGGGATGTAAGAGACTTCACAGACTATCTTGAAGATATGGGAGTAGGTCTGGTGAATAGTTCACACAAGTAGAGCATATGTCTCTTCCATGTAAGACTCTGGGTTTGAGCCCCAGCACCGCATGGGTAAGTGGATCTGTATTTTATATCCTCACTTCTTTTTATTATTATCTTTATTTATTATTGGATAGAGAGTCAGAAATAGAGAGGGGAGGTGGAGATGAGATAGACAGGAAGGGAGACAGAGAGACATCTGTAGCCCCGCTTCACCCCCCACCCTGTGAAGCTTTCCCCTTGCAGGTGGGATGATGGGCTTGGTATCTCAGTGGGTAGAACACTCTCATTGCAAATTAGAGCTCTTGCAATTGGATCTATGTGTCTATGTGTCATTCTCTGACATGAAATAAGCAAATAAAACTTAGGGGGAAAAAAAAAACCCTGAAAGCTTCCACTCAGGAGCTGATTTTTTAAATTTTTATTGTTACTAATTTATTTATAAAATAAAAAATGTCAACACGATCATAGGGTAAGAGGGATGCAATTCCACACAGTTCCCACCACCAGAGCTCCCTGTCTCATCCCCTCCATTGGAAGCTTCCCTGTTCTTTATCCCTCTGGGAGCCTGGACCCAAATTCTTTATGGGGAGCAGAAGGTGGGAGTTCTGGCTTCTGTCATTGCTTCTCCGCTGGACATGGGTGTCGGCAGGTGGATCCACACCCCCAGCCTGTGTCTGTCTGTCCCTAGTGGGGCAGGGCTCTGGGGAGGGGAGGCTCCAGGACACATGGGTGAGGGCATCTGCCCAGGGAAGTCAGGATGGTGTCATAACAGCATCTGCAACTTGATGGTTTAAAAAGCAGTAAGATATAAAGCAGAACAAACGGTTCAATAGTCAGGAACCTAAGGGCACGAATCTAGCAGATGCATTTTGGGATTTCCATCTTGGCAAAAGCTAGTAGGTCTATTTTAGGTATAAATCAAGGTGGCCAAGCCTGACTGCTGACATCCAGGTGGACCAAAAGTGTTGTCTAGGGAGATGGTGTCAGAGTTGGAAATAGAGCTAGAAGGCTGGATCAGGGCAGAGGGTAGCTCTCAAATATGGGGAAGGTATATAAGCATCATTTCATGGTTTCTTTTTTTTTATTTAAAGAATTTATTTATTTATTTATTTATTAATGGGAAAGATAGGAGGAGAGAGAGGAAGAGCCAGACATCACTTTGGTACATGTGCTGCCAGGGATTGAACTCAGGACCTCATGCTTGAGAGTCCAGTGCTTTATCCACTGCGCCACCTCCTGGACCACTCTCTTCTTTTTTTTTTTTGGTCTTTCTACTTGCTTACTATTTTGGGTCACTGAAAACTATTGTGCACACTGGCTGTAAGGTGTTTATATTTTCCCCTAACTTATGGGCACATGTGCATGTGTGTTCTGTCTCATGGGCCCTGGTCTGTGTCTAGGTTCTGTGGCTGTGTTAGGAGGTGGACCACCCGATATGATATGGGGCTGGGGAGTCTGATGAGCCAGGAACGGTCTCACCAGAGTGCTGAGCTGAAGGGCTGACATTCCATCCACGCCGGGTGTCTCTGCACACAGTCTGAGGTGAAACGTGTCGAGGTGGCACTGGCCGCACTTCTTCTTCTAACGTTTGGCACTGGCCGCACTGATTTGGTTGAGCTCAGCAGATGCAGAATCCAATGGTCTAGACGGAGTGGAGCCTGCAGGAGGAGGAGCCCTGCCCCGGAGTCTCCAGGCCTGGGAGAAATATGGGTTTATAGAGAGTGGGGAGGGTTCCCGCTCTCTTGGAGCTTAAGAAGGCAATGGATTGTAGATGATTCTAATCTCCATGCGAGGTAGCCGGATTCGGTTTCAGCAAGTTCCCCACAGCTCCTCTGAGACTGATGACGAGCCATGGATAAATCGTAAATGACGAGGCTGTTGGGGTGATGTTACAGGATTTCATGGGCACGGTCTCCAACGACAGAGTGCACTGGACTCGCCACGGCACCTCCCAGAAATTACAGCCCGGGTGACTCCTGATTCCAGGACCCGGATGGGGATGTGTACCTGTGAGGGGGAGACACAAGGTGAAGGGCCCCTGCATCACGGACTCTGACTCTGGACCACCCAGCAGATGCACAAGTTCCGCTGAGTGCCACAATGCCTTTTTGCAAATGGGGACTGGGTGTTAGAGGCTGATTTAGTTAGGAAAATGGAGATTCCTGCCCCCCCCCTTATTACCACCATTACTGGCAGTAGTTCCTTCAAACTTCCTGAATGTGTGGTTTCAGGTAGGAAAGAGGGAAGGTGGGAACTTAACTGAGAGATGAGAGGAGATAGCGGTAGAGCTGGGAGCATCACTCAACGGGGTTTCTGCTGTCATGCTGTCAGCCTGGCCTGCTCAGGATGAATGAGGGGGATCAGATTGAATGTCTCTACTTGTCTGCTGCTTGGACCAGTGGCTTCTGCTGTTCCATTCTGGCCACTCTGAAAAAGGGGACCACTTCACTCCTGTGAGAATGTCAGACATCAGAAAGCACAGTAACAACAAATGCTGGAAAGGTTGTGGGGACAAAGGAACCCTCCTCACTTCTGGTTAGAATATCATGTCAGTGGGTCCAGTCCCTGTGGAGAGCAGTCTGGAGACTCTCAGAAGTTAGCAGGGGACCTTCCCTGTGACCCTGCAATTCCTCTCCTGGGGATAGATCCTAAGGAACCCAACACACCCATCCAGAAAGATCTGTGTGCACCTGTGTTCACAGCAGCACAATGTGTAACAGCCAAAACCTGGAAGCAACCCAGGTGCCCAACAGCAGATGAGTGGCTGAGAAAGCTGTGGTCTAGTTAACAGTGGAATACTACGCAGCTATTAAAATGGTGAAGTCAGGGAGTTGGGTGGTAGTGCAGCGGGTTAAGCGCAGGTGACGCAAAGCACAGGGATCCCGGTTTGAGCCCCATCTACCCACCTGTAGGGGAATCGCTTCACGGGCGGTGAAGCAGGTCTGCAGGTGTCTGTCTTTCTCTCCCTCTCTCTCTGTCTTCCCCTCCTCTCTTCATTTCTCTCTGTCCTATCCAACAATAATGACATCAATAGCAACAGTAGTAATAACTACAACAATAATAAAACAACAAGGGCAACAAAAGGGAATAATTTTTTTTTTCCTCCAGGGTTATTGCTGGGCTCGGTGCCTGCACCATGAATCCACCGCTCCTGGAGGCCATTTTTCCCCCTTTTTGTTGCCCTAGTTGTTGCAGCCTCTTTGCGGTTATCATTGCCATTGTTGACGTTGCTTTGTTGTTGGATAGGACAGAGAGAAATGGAAAGAGGAGGGGAAGACAGAGAGAGAGGGGAGAGAAAGATAGACACCTACAGACCTGCTTCAACGCCTGTGAAGTGACTCCCCTGCAGGTGGGGAGCCGGGGGTTCGAACCGGGATCCTTATGCCGGTCCCAGCGCTTTGCGCTACGTGCGCTTAATCCACTGCGCCACCACCGGACTCCCAGGGAATAAATTTTTAAAAAATTAAAAGAAAATGGTGAAGTCACTTTCTTCACCTTCTCTTGGACGGAGCTTGAAGGAATCCCGTGAAGTGATTTCAGCCAGCAAGCAGAGGATGAAGATGGACTGATCTCACTCATGGACAGGGTTGGGGAAATAAGAACAGAAGGGGACACAGCAAGCAGGACTTGGACTGGGTTTGGTATGTCGAGAAGCAACAGGCTAGAGGAGGAGACAGACCATAAGCAGTGGCTTGCGGTGGCATCAGGAATGCAGCCAAGGACCTTTTACTCTAATATTAAATAGATTGAGCTTTCTCTTCAGTTCTAAAACAGTAAATAAGCATAGTTGCTAAGCTCTTTGAAATGACTTAGTAATTTGTCTTATCCCTTACCTATTTTGTTTGCACTATTGTAAAAAAACCACTGAAGGCGATTAAAAAAATAAGTACCCATATGAGATAAAACATAAATCCACGTGAGGAGAATGCAGGGAAAAACACAGTCCCCCTCTGCACTGCAAGGCATTCAGCTGTAGATTTTGTTGTGAACTGAACACTGGGGTGTGGAGGGTAAGTGTATTTTCTGAGCCATTAGAATTCTGCAAGTTCCTTTATATGTGTAAGAAGAGAACCCAGCTGTGTCTTTTAGCTCCATTTGCAGCCACAGCAAATACAGAAACCTGTCAGTCAGGCAGTTCCAGTGTCCATGGTGTGTGAGAGAGCCGGGAAGTACGACTTTGGTTCTGACAATATTGGTCTCCGGTTGTCCGTCTTTAGGAAGAGGGTCAACTGTCGTCAGCACTAAAAAGAATCCTGTTGGTTGTTTGTTAGAATCCTCGTCGTTTTTCCTTAACATTAAAGCTCCAGCAGGGGAGGAGAAACCTGGAAGGATGTGTATTTCCTCCAGTCAAGGAACGAGCATGACATGACCAGTCTGCTTTCTGCTCACACTTGCCGGTGGTCCAGAGTGGAATCTGTTCTCTCACTGGGCCACCATGACTGTCAAGCTCCAAGCCTTGCTCTCCTTGGGTGTGACTGTCTTGTGTTGCTCAGATGTGGCCTTCTTTCCTCCCTTCTCTTTTACTGTTCCTGTGTCATTCTACTTTCTTCTTTTTTTTTTTTTTCTATGAAGTGTTGCTAGCTGTATTTTATTGACTGCTTTCCTCTTAAGACACTAGAAAATTTAAACACCTCTGCAGTCTCCAAATAGTGACATTAATAAGAGTCACAAATGTTTCTTCTATAACAAAATAAGTTGTCTATTCCTCTGTTTGAAAGTCCGCACAAGGATCTTCACTCTGAGGTAAGTCTGCCTCATCAGCCACGCATATTTCATCTGAGGCTGTGGAAATCATATCTGTTTTAGACTTCGACTCTCCTGTGCCCTAGTTTCTCACTTCTGTAGAAGTGATGGCCCAGTATGTGCTGCTCTCAGCACTCTTAGAAAAGGAGGTATCTGATACACCTTCTGCTGGATGAAAGTATGACATAGCAGCCAGCTCAGGATTGATGGAGTATTCACTATGACTCGGCTTTTGCAAATTGGAATTGGTTGAAATAATTCATTTCTTTCATTCGCAGTATCCTGGGTTGTTTGATTAAAAGCTTGAGCCAAGTTAGCTCAAGCTTTTAATCATTCTACTTTCTTAAGATGGATTTCTTAAAATAATTGTATTAGTGACTTAATAATCATCAAAGATTATAAGATTGCAAAATAACAGGGGTATAATTCCACATAGATCCCACAACCAGAGTTCTCTGTCCCATCCCCTCCATTGGAAGCTTCCCTGTTCTTTATCCCTCTGGGAGCCTGGACCCAAATTCTTTATGGGGAGCAGATGGTGGGAGTTCTGGCTTCTGTCATTGCCTCTCCACTGGACCTGGGTGTTGGCAGGTGGACCCACACCCCCAGCCTGTGTCTGTCTGTCCCTAGTGGTGCAGGGATCTGGGGAGGGGAGGCTCCAGGACACATTCGTGAGGGCATCAGCCCAGGGAGGTCAGGATGGCATCATGGTAGCATCTGCAACTTGGTGGCTGAAAGGAAGTAAGATATAAAGCAAGACAATTTGATTAGCAAGCAGGAACCCAAAGGTAGGAATAGAGCAGATGAAAATAGGAGTCTTCATGTGGGAAGAAGCCAGGAAGTTTATTTTAGGTATGTTCCATGTGGCCCATGACTTTAGTAATCTTTACCTGAGCCTGACAGCTAACATACAGGTGGACTGAAAGTATTGTTTGGGAAGATGGTGTCAGAGTTGGGAATAGAACTCCAAAGCTTCATTAGCGCAGAGAGTAGCTCCCAAATATGAGGAAAGTAAGTAAATCCTGCTAATTATAAACCCCATCTACCTATCCCAGGGCCCATGTCTCGTCAGAGTTAGCACATTCATATTTGTGATGTCTGAGCCCCTGTGAGTCTGAGTTTGCAGTCCATGGTCACAGCTGGGAACATTCTAGGCTGCACTCATTTCAGGACCTGTCTTCCTTGAGGGGCAGAGCAGGCTGACCAACCTCCCTTTGCAGAGTGGGGTAGTTTCTACCAGTTAACAAGGACAAAAAAGGAAACACAGAAGGTAAAACTTGGACTGGTGTGGAGTATTGCCAAAGCAAAGGATTCTGGGGAAGCAGGGCTGGAGACCTGGGGAGAGGTAAGCTTTATGGTCTTGGTAGGTAATGATAGCAAAGGACCTTAGCTGGGGTGAGAATATCCTGCAGATGCCTGTCATGGGAGATGAGAACTTGTACCCATGTGTTCATGACTATAGTGTAAACCATTAAGTCCCCCCACAATTAAATATTAAAAAGCAACAACGACAACAAAGAAATTATGGGATCCCGTAATGCCCCTCACCTTTTTTTCTTTTATTAATAAAAAGGAAACACTGACAAGACCATAGGGTAAGAGGGGCACAACTCCACACAATTCCCACCACCAGAATTCCGTATCCCATCCCCTCCCCTGATAGCTTCCCTATTCTTTATCCCTCTGGGAGCATGGACCCAGGGTCATTGTGGGATGCAGAAGGTGGGAGGTCTGGCTTCTGTAATTGCTTCTCTGCTGGACATGAGTGTTGACAGGTGGATCAATACTCCCAGCCTGTCTCTCTCTTTCCCTAGGAGGACAGGGCTCTGGGGAAGCGGAGTTCCAGGACACATTGGTGGGGTTGTCTGTCTAGGGAAATCTGGTTGGCATCATGGTAGCATCTGGAACCTGGTGGCTGAAAAGAGAGTTAACATATAAAGCCAAACTCTATGCTCCACCTGAGGAAGATGGGTCCTGATATTGGGGCAGCTTGGAACGTTCCTACTCATGACCACATAATCTGAGCTCAAATCTACAGGGATGCAGAGGTCACATAGGTTCCTAAGCTGAATATAGGCCCCAGATCACATTAAATCGATGTGGTTTACAGTCAACAATATTTATACACCTTTCCCATATTTGGGAGCTACTCTGACCTTTTTTTCAAAGAAGATAAGATTATATCACTCAGGACCAGATGAACAGAACTGGAGATGATTATGCTAAATTAAATAAAAAGATGAAAAAAGGGCCAGGAGGTGGCACCCTTGTTAGAGCAGACATGTTACAGTGCACAAGGACCCCTGGTTCAAGCCTTTTGTCCCCACTTGAAGGAATAAAACTCATGAGTGGTGAAGCAGGGCTGCAGGTATCTCTCTCCCTCCCTATCTTGTCCCTTTCCTTTTGATTTCTTTCTGTCTTTTAATTTTTTTCTTTACATATTTGATAGAGACAAACAGAAAGTGAGAGGGAAGGGGGAGATAGGGAGGGAGAGAGACAGACACCTGCAGCCCTGCTTCACTACTCACAAAGCTTTCCCCCTGCAGGTGGGGACTGGGGGCTGGATCTCGGGTCCTTGTGCATCGTAACATGTGCACTCAGCCAGGTGTGCCATCATCTGGCCCCTAATTTCTTTCTGCCTTTATCCAAAAAATAAATAAAACATTTGTAAACATAAACAGATGAAAGATAGAAACATTCTGTTCTTTATTCAAGGAGATACATGTGTCTTGAGATATTTTTCACAGGAGACAGAGATAACAGAGATAAAGAGATTAAAAACCTGAGGACCCATCTGGGAGCCTCAGACACACAGTCCTGCACTCTACCAAATGAGCTGTTTCCCAGGCCACTGCTGCTCTGCTCTGTTCTCTGTGGTCAGCTGCTAAGACCAAGATGCCCATGGAAATGTGTGGGAATGGTGCAGAAGACAGACAAAATGACCCACTGGGTGGTGTGCTTGCTTCCTCAGGGGGATGGCCCAGGGTCAAGCCTGGCTCTCAAAGCACAGAAGGAAGCTGTGTTTACTCAGGTATAATTAGCGTATATATATATTTTTTTGCCTCCAGGGTTATTGCTGGGGCTCAGTGCCTGCACCATGAATCCACTGCTCCTGGAGGCCATTTTTTCCCCTTTTGTTGCCCTTGTTGTAGCCTTATTGTGGTTATTATTGTTATTGTTGATGTCGTTCGTTGTTGGATAGGACAGAGAGAAATGGAGAGAGGAGGGGAAGATAGAGAGGGGGAGAGAAAGACAGACACCAGCAGACCTGCTTCACCGCCTGTGAAGCGATGCCCCTGCAGGTAGGAAGTCGGGGGCTTGAACCGGAAACCTTAAACCGGTCCTTGCGCTTTGTGCCACGTGTGCTTAACCCACTGAGCTACCGCCAAACCCCCTAATTAGTGTATTTTAAGTCACATCAGCATCAGGAATGAGCAGACCTGCGTGGCATTGCCAGGGGTAGTTTTTACAGAACCAGGGGATATTCAGTGTTGCGTAGATCTCAAAGAATCTTAAATATTTCTGAAGGTTTCAAATTTTCCAGAATACAATATTGTATTATTTTCTGTCAGAAACCTATAACAATGCTGTTTCTGAGCCTGCAATACTAAGATTTTAGCATATTTAGCTGTAATTCTATAGCTGTATGAAGTATTGAGTTATGCACTGAAAAAAAAAAAAGACATCCTGATGGATTTTTTTCCAGAATTTTCTGCTTTGAATGACATTAAGTTTGATAAGCTTCCAGATGGCTTTGAGAAAATGTGTGTGAGTGTGTGTGTGTGTGTGTATGTGTGTGTGTATGTGTGTGTGAGTGTGTGTGTGAATGTGTGTGTGTGTGAGTGTGAGTGTGTGTGTGTGAGTGTGTGTGTGTGTGAGTGTGTGTGTGTGTGTGAGTGTGTGTGTGTGTGTGTGTGTGTGTGTGTGTGTGTAGAATTGCTGAAACCCCTCACCTCTTGGTGCATCTGGGCTTCTCTCTCCAAGTAGAACTGTCTCAGTGTATTTCAGTTTCAAGGCTGCTTACTGTGACTGACGCCTTTGTGGTTGAACTCACATGTGCTAGTGTTGGCTGAAACCAGACATTGCAAGCCACAGTCAGTGGTGGGGAGGTACGTATGTTCTGTTCATTTGAAGTTTACATTTGCATGTTAGACATACAACATACAGATAGCAAGGACATTGAAAACTAGCCTTTCAAGTAGATTGTCAGTGACTAATTGTCAGTGTCATTTTAATGTCTGAAATCTTTAGAATGTGTTTGTCCTGGTGGGGGTGGGTGGGTGGGAAGCATGGTCTTAATTCCATTGGGCTGGATTTGACTTCGATGTTATTCATGTCGATTGAATTCTTGAAACTGAAAGTTAGCTTCCTACAATTAATAACAGGATTCAGTAGCATTTAGTTAGAATTTGTTCACAGGTGCAGATCCCCTTCCGTTTCTTGAAAATAAAATCTTACGTAACCACACCTTACATAACAATTTCCTGTTAATTTGCTAATTCCAGTTCTCATAATCCTTATAAGTCATGAAATATAATGTAAAAAAAAAAAAGGAATTCAGTGGCAGACATTCCTTTTCCAATTTGTAGTGGGCATGGTACTTAAAAAAATGGCGTGAGGCACATTTGCAGAAAACGATCCCATAGTTTCAAACGACTCCTGTTTTAAAAGAGAGATTATTCCCATCTTTTCTCTGCGAGTTTTATTTTATAGAATCATGATCTGAATTCATTTGACCTCTGTAAGGAAGCCTGACTCGGGCTCCCCACGATTTTAACAGTATTCTCAAGAAAACCTGCAGGGTTCGTCGTCGCTATGAATCATTTTGCGGCTGTCATCTTTCATGGAGAGGTAGCCTGAAAATAAGAACTCTCACTGCCAGCTGGTTGAATCCAGTGCCCTGGAGACCATGTGTTGGATTCTGGGTAACCATGGTTACCCCCTGAGGCTCGCCCAGCCCTCAGTCTCTGATGCTCAGGCCAGGGGACTCAGTGGATGAGAACTGTCAGAGTAACTTGTCTGATTCCTCCCAGCACCATCACCCACAACTAGAGCTGACCTGTATTCTGGTCCAATAAATGAATAAAAATAAAAAATAAAATGTCAAAGTGGGGGGAGGAGAGAAAATATTGAATCTCCCATGCTCATAAATATCAAGAGAAAGAATTTCTTTATAGTGGAATAACAGAATCTTTTTGTTTTCTTTTTTGGGGAAGTCTGCCATCCATCAAACCTTATGTGATTTCAACTTTTAATCTTGGACATCTCAGTGTTAATAATTTCATCCTGTCCTTTGCCATATGACGGTAGCCTTGGAAATTATCTGCAGAATCATAAAAAATCTATATGGAGAGTTCTGTAGATAACTAAGCCGGTTTTGTAGAGGTCTTTGTTTATTCTGCATTCATTTTTTTCCTGTTCTGGATAAGACTGTAACAGGTTTCCATATTAGACATAAGATATATATCGTTAGTGTTGTGGAATATATTTATTCTTTGTCATTTTATTGTTAATATTATCTGGGGATAATGACCTCCTTATGAATTGGGCTGGGGAGCCCATGCCTTTCCCAGAGATGATGGATGTGAGGATGTTATCTCACACTGTGAGAGGGGAGGTGATTCAGTTTCCACAGAACGTTTATGTAACCCTAACTGAGTTAATGTTCGGTTATTTGGCATGTCTTGTTGAAGGTATTAGATGCCTGGTGTTTCTGTTTGCTGGGCAGCCTCTCCATCATGCATTTCCTATCTAGTGAGGCCTCTTCTGAGCTCTCTTGGCCAGGGGCATCCTCCAGGCTAGTTCCCAGGTCCTTATATAAATATATCCTGAACAGAAGGTGCAGACGTGAAAATGCCTTCTGTAGCTGCCAGTGCCCACATGAAGAGACTGTCTGTACTTCAGGAGCAGAACTGACAGTCCCCCGTGAGGTGAGGCAGGTTTATGTGTACTTGCACCCCGAGCTCCAAGTGACAAGGGTTGAACTGCTGAGAAGATTTATTTGCCAGGAGGAAGGCTGGGGTGGGACGGGCCGGGAGGCGGAGGTGGAAATCCACCCAGAGGCCCACGCCGGATGTCTGATGAGCTTTGCAGACTGTTGTGGAAGGTTCCTAGAATTTCGAAGCTCTGGGAACTCAGAGAGGTGCTTCAATTCCCTTCCTGATGAAATAATTAGAGCCACTTCTGCTGGGCTTGCTGGATTTTCTCCCCGTGCAAATGAAATGATGTGACACAGCAAAGGCTCCTGACACTTCCAGCCTGACTCTGGAGCCGTTCGCGTGATTACGATTCTCAGATCATAGCTAATTTAGTGCCTGCCAAAAGAAAATAATTAAGAAATGAAAATTTCTGTTATAACAGTATTTATTTTTGCTGTTGTTGTTGTCGGTTGAGTGAAGAGACTGGCTAGCACTATCAAACAGTAAAGAACAAAACTGTTTCAGGATTCATTTGCTAGGACTTCGTTTCATTTTATTACGAGTGTGTGTGTGTGTGAGTGTGTGTGAGTGTGTGTGTGTGAGTGTGTGTGAGTGTGTGTGTGTGAGTGTGTGTGTGTGTGTGTCTGTGAGTGTGTGTGTCTGTGTGTGTGAGTGTGTGTGAGTGTGTGTGTCTGTGTGTGTGTGTCTGTGTGTGTGTGAGTGAGTGTGTATGTGTGTGAGTGTGTGTGTGTGTGAGTGTGTGTGTGTGAGTGTGTGTGTGAGTGTGTGTGTGTGTTTGTCTGTGAGTGTGTGTGTGTGAGTGTGTGTGAGTGTGTGTGTGAGTGTGTGTGTGTGTGTGAGTGTGTGTGTGTGTGAGTGTGTGTGTGAGTGTGTGTGAGTGTGAGTGTGTGTGTGTGTGTGTGTTTCCACAGAACTCCTCAGGAGCAGTTCTTGGTGTCCGGGATTGATCATGAAATCTTTTGCATACAAGTCCTGTGGCTCTCCACTGCCCTGAGGGATTGATGCTGTGGTATCTCATAATTGTTGCCATCAACTTCTGCTTTTCTTTACTTCAGCAGACACAGAGAAAACCGGGGGGGGGGGGGGGAGAAACAAGTGACTGAGGCAACAACGCTGGAAGTCTGGCTTGAACCAGAGCACACAGTGCACTATCCAAGAGAGTCATTTTCCAGGTCCTCAGTTGCTAAATTAATTGAATGTTTTTTTTTTTTTTTTGGAAAGAGACAGAGAAAAATTGAGTGGGGGGATAGATAGATAGGTAGGTAGGTAGGTAGACAGATAGACAGACAGACAGACAGACCTGCAGTCCTGCTGTACCACTCATGAAGCTTTCTCCCCTGAATGTGGGGACCAGGAGCTTGAACTGTGATGCGTGTGCTTAACCAGGTGTGCCACTGCTTGACCCCAAGAAATACTCTCTCTAAAGCAAGGCACACCTGTAGTTGGTTATATAACCACAATTTTAGAGGCAATTAGATTACTTAAAATTCTGTGACAGCCAGAATAGCCAAATTCATTTTAAATATACAATTACTGAATTCACATTTTAGAAAGCACCATTCTAGACACTATGTAACATGAAACAAAAACACGTTTTGCTTGTACAGAGGTGCTTATTACTAAGGACATCAGCCACTTAGTTTTGTTCAAGCAAAGGCTCTGAGAGTCAGAGAAAGCAAGCAGTCCTCAGCCCTGGAGTGGGGGAAAGACAAACATCGGGGACTCTGTTCTAGGCTGCAAGTATAAATGGACCCTGGTTTTTATTTATTGACTTCAGGGGATAGGGTGGGGTAATGGTAGGGTACAGAGTCTTAGGTGAATTCTTTCAGGACGAATAAGAGTTAATTAGGAGGAGGTATATGTCTTCTCAAGTAGTCATCCTTACACACAGGCACACACACACACACACACACACGCACACACACACACACACACACACACACACACACACACACGCAGTGAGCAGTGGAGAACTTGAAGAATGATAGGTACCTTCAATGCAGGGGCTGGGTGCTCTGTCTCTCTCCTCTATCTCCCCACTCCCCTCTCGATTTCTCTCTGCCTCTAGCCAAATTAACAAATAAACCAAAGCATGAGCTAAAAGAAGAAGAAAGTCCACCCCCCCCACACCTTGGAGCATCCTGACCAGGTGGCGTCTGCATCGGTCAAGGTGCCCATCTTTGCGTCTTATGGAGACGGAACCACATGAATAATTAATCCAGAGGGGGGAGCGATCAGATTTCTGTGGACAGTGAGGGAGCAGGACCAGAAACTGAGGGCTGTCTCAGGACTGAAGAAGGTGGGAGATGCTGTAATAATCCTGGTAGGAGAGGCTAGCCAACGTTCATGAGGAAGAAGCTTCCACAGCCTAGTCAGGTTCCACACAAGGCTGTGAGCATGGGGGAGAATTTGAAGTGTGGATGTTCTGATACAGAACACTTTTGTTTTTTAACTGATTAACAAGATTGTAAGATAACAAGGGCACAATTCCACACAGTCCCCACCACCAGAGTTCCGTGTCCCCTCCCCTCCATGGGAAGCTTCCCTGTTCTTTATCCCTCTGGGAGCCTGGACCCAAATTCTTTATGGGGAGCACAAGGTGGGAGTTCTGGCTTCTGTCATTGCTTCTCCGCTGGACATGGGTGTTGGCAGGTGGACCCACACCCCCAGCCTGTGTCTGTCTGTCCCTAGTGGGGCAGGGCTCTGGGGAGGGGAGGCTCCAGGACACATGGGTGAGGGCATCAGCCCAGGGAGGTCAGGATGGTGTCATGGCAGCATCTGCAACTTGGTTGCTGAAAGGCAGTTAGCTATAAAACAGGACACATTGTTCAATAAACAGGAACCCAAAGGTAGGAATAGAGAAGGTGAAAATAGGGGTCTTCATGTGGGAAGAAGGTAGGAAGTCTATTTCAGGTAGGTTCCAAGGGGCCCATGACTTTACTCATTTTTGCCTGAGCCTGACAGCGAATATGCAGGTGAGCTAAAAATATTGTTTGGGAAGATGATGCCAGAGTTGAGGACTAGAAAGCTGGATTAAGGCGGAGAGTAGCTGCCAACTATGAGGAAAGTAGATAAATACCATTAATTGTTAACCCAGCCATCTGAACAAGAGCCTGTATATGTTCACCTTTAGTGATGGAGTCCCTGTAGCCTCCGAGTCCCTGTCAGCCTGAGCTCACAGTCCAGGGGCACAGCTGGAACCTTCCAGGCTGCTCTCATGTCAGGACCCGTCTTCCTCGAGGGGCAGAGCAGGCTGACCAGCCTCCCTGCAGAGAGTGGGGAGTCCCCGCCATGGCTGCTCTGCAGTGAGGGCAGGTCCTGGAGAGGCCCCAGGAGGGCTTGTGCTGACTGGAGGTGACAGTGATGGTGGAGAGAGGGGGCTGTGAGAGGTCTGGGCCATCATGACTGTGGTGTCTGGAAGCAGGGATACAAAAAGACACAAGGTTTTTGAAAGATCCTGGTGATTGAGTGCTCCAGCCTGCTGGGTCGTCAGATGGAGACCCTAGGAGGGGGAGTGGGAATGGGGTAGGACAAGAGACGCAAGAAATGGAGACAAGACAGGAGTCTGATCAAGTCTTGTTTATTGAAAAATTTTCACATGTATTTAAGGATGGCTAAGGTTGGGGAGGGTCTCCAGTAAACGGGGTTACTATGGTTACCTAACCTTGGAATGCTCTTTCCTTGCCATCTATGGTCATGCCTGTCCTGCTAATTGTGGAGCTGTCTCAGGAAGGAATGCAGATGCAGAGGTTAAGTAAACATATCTAGGAGGTGGGTGAGGGGTGGTCTTGCCTGTGTACCTGTCAGGCAGGCTTATGGTTTATGGAGTTTTTACACAAGATGGAGTAGCCTGTTCTTCAAAACCAAGGTCCCCGAGGGGGCGGCTTCCCGCAATTGAGGTAAAATGGGGCCCAGGCTCTTTGTTCATAGGTGTAATATAAATTCCACATGCAATAGCAAGGCCAGCAGTTTTGAGTGAGCATCTCAAACAGAATGAAAATTACAGGTACTGTAGGATTCTTCCAGAATGAAAAGAGCAGGAAAAATATTTGAAGAATATGAAACGAGATTAAGAGGCAAGCTAGACGGATGGGCCTTCCAGTGAGCTCCAGAGAGCTCTAAGTTGCTCTCAGGAGAGAGGATTAGCTTGGAGTAAAAATCAAGAGAGGGAGAAGGTTGCAGAATCAATAAATGAGCAAAAACCGCTTGCATTTTGCTAGGCTCACAACAGCCTAACACAAATAAATAAAAAGATATCCACAGCTGGAGACGGGATAATCGAATTGCAAAACATGATGTAGGCTCCGAGCCCCAGTGACAACCCTGAAGGCAAAAAACAAACAAACAAAACCCACAAAAGAATAAGAAACCTAAGAATATTCTAGACTGACATCACTGGAGGAATAACAAGGGTCCTCACCTTTGCGCATCAGGGAACCCAGGAGAGAAAGAGCTCAGGTGGTCTCTGGCGGTGGACAGGTGTCCTGTGTCATCTCCCAGAGCAGGGCCTGATCAAGACACGTCTAGCCTGGCAAAACCCAAGAGAGTTTTCCACCAGGAGCATCAGTAGTGGTATGGAATTGAGGAAACCTGGCTTGTAGGAGGTCTTCATCGATCAGTCACTAGGTGAGAACAGCTATGTCGATGTTGGGGTCGGATGGGGCTCAAGCAGGGTCATCTATACATCACGGGGACACGGCAGGGGAAGGACAGATGGACAAGCGCACCACTTAGAACTGGAGACCAAGTCCGCCTAGCACAGGCTGCAGACTTAGTCTTGCAGAAGTCTAAGTTGGAGGGTCTGTGGGTTCTGGTTTGAATGTGAGTCAAGTTAGCATGATATAATAATGTATACACCTTTAGAATTTTTTCTGAGAAACATCATGAGGGGCCAGGTAGTGGCACACCCAGTTAAGTGCACATAGTACTAAGTACAAGGATCCAAGTTCAAGCCCCCTCTCCACCTCCCCAGCTCCCCATCTGCAGGGGAGACACTTCACAAGCAGTGAAGCAAGTCTATAGGTCTGTCTGTCTGTCTATCTATCTATCTATCTATCTATCTATCTATCCATGTCATGTATCACCCCCTCCTCTCTCAATTTCTGTCTGTGCTGTCCAATAAAATGGGAAAAAAAGGCCACCGTGAGCAGTGGATTCAGAGTGCTGGCACTGAGCCCCAGTGATATGCCTCCCCCCCAAAAAAAAAGAAAAAGGAAAAAAAGAAAGATCATGCATATTTATGAGGGTTCATTGGCATTCCACGAACATACAATGAATCTAGAATCAATCAGTCAATCAATCAACCAATCAATCTACCTATCTATCTACCTACTAGAGGTGCCAAAGGCAAACTGCTTCAGTTGCTAAGTCGTGGTGGGATTCCATCCACAGTCCTGAGGATTCTGTGGACACACGTGCAGAAGGCCGGGATCTCCCCTGGGAAGGGCTCACGCTTGCCTGAAGAGCAGCCCCTGTGTTCTCCAGCACATTGAGTCGCTGCTAGAAGGAGGCCGTGCAACTGCCACAGAACAGGCATCTGGCAGGGCAGACGCAGTCTAAGGGCCGTGGACGTGGCTTGGCTTACCCTCTGTTTCTTCAACATGATACCCAGCAAACAGTCCACATAACACACCCCTGAAGGGCTGCTATTTGGCGGGGGGGAGAGTGCCTAAGCTTTAGAAAGCACAAGACCAATTAGTTGAATTAGTTGTGTTTGTGATATCAGAGCACGGAGATATTGCCGTGCTGAAGCTGCGTCTCCGTGCCCCGAGAGAGGTCCCTGGTTTTTTGAGAGCGGAGGTAGAGCTTGCAGACACAGGCAGGACGTAGCCCCCAGCAGATGGGTGGTTTTCCTGCCTGGAGACTGGGAGGAAATCAGCCCTGTGAGAAATAGCGTCCAGGAGGGAGGTGGTGCAGTGGGGCAGGAGTGGCACTCACAAGCGTGAGGCCCTGAGTTTGATCCCTGGCATCACATGTGCCAGAGTGATAGTCGGGTTCCCTCTTTCTTTCCTTGGCTCACAAATGAATAAATTCGGTTTTTATAAATAAGAAAGAAATGACCCCCATGCTTGAAATGTGAGCCCAGTCTCAGAAGGCTGTGCACCATCTCCAAACCCATGAAGCCCATGGTTACTCTGTAAGAACTGTGTCCAAAGAGAGGGGGAGTGGGAAGAGACTAGGGGAAGAGGAGGAGGAAGACAGAGGAGTATAGGAGAGGAGAAGGAAAGGAGAGTGGTAGACAGGGCTTGGAGGTGAGAGAGAGGAAAGACAGACTTTGTTGCTTTGTTTTCAGACCAATTTGTTAAGTTCCAGTTTTCTAGCCTGACCTTCGAAAAGATAAAAATGTTCATTTTTCTCCTTTTAAAGAAGACCCATGTATCGGATCACTAAGCAGGAATATGACATAGAGGAGGGCAGCCATAGCGCCGCTTTAGCACCTGCAGTGTCAAGGTTCAGAGCTGGAAGCTCATAGTTGCACGCCCCGATCTCCACTGCTCTCCCATTCCCTTGTTTTTTGCTTGGCTTTTATTATTTTTTTAAATTACCTTCAAATATTTATTAGATCGAGGCAGCCAGAAATCGAGAGGGGAGGGGGGGTGATAGAGAGGAAGAGAGACAGAGAGACACCTGCAGCCCCGCTTCACCACTCGCAAAGCTTTCCCCCTGCAGGTGGGGACCAGGTCATTGCACATTGTGACATGTGCGCCCACCCAGGTGCACCACCACCTGACTCCCCCTCTTGCTGGCTGTTTTAATGGGGCCTCCAAAAGGCCTAGGTCTGGACGTGTAATGGAGAAGGAGGCGGGGCAGAGATTGTAGAACTGGGTTGAAGCTGCAGCAGCGGATGTGTCTCAGTCAGTCTGGAGACAGGATGACAGCCTCAGGGACTCCCAACTCCACCGCCTTCCTGAAGGCCACAAGCCTGGTCAGGATGGAGGGTCGTGCAGACTCACTGAGAATGTTCTAGGAGGAACTATGGACCGTCAACCCGCTCTGAAGGCCCCAGCTCCAGCTCCAGCTGCTGGCTCCCTGCCATCTCCCATCTCCACTTGGATAAAAATAGGGACATGCCTTGCAGGAGAGGGTTTGAACCCAGTAAGTAGAAGCCAGCCTCAGCTTGTACAATGGAGCTAAAGTCTTTGTTTGGCAGAGTTTGACTTTCTGAGGCCCTAGGGAGTGAGACTCCTTTCTGGCCTCACTTTCCATCTTTCCACTTGTCCACTTGACAGTTTAGCAAGGTCTGTGGGCAGAATTCAGAATGCATTGCAAATGAAAAAAGAGCCAATGACTGGGTGACAGATTCTGGACTTTTCTCCACCCTAATTTGTGAGAGAGAGGGAGAGGGAGAGGGAAAGGGAGAAGGAGAGGGAGGAAGGAGAGGGAGAAGGAGAAGGAGAGGGGGGAAGGAAGGGGAGTGGGAGGGGGAAAGGGAGAAAGAGGAGAGGGAGAGAGAGAATTGCTTAATGCTGGGAACACTTGATTCCATCTGTCAGCCCTAGATGAGTAGCTAGTAGAGTGAATGATGGCCTCAACCACTCAGGAACAGATAGGTGATTAGATAATCCTCCCCATTACCAAACCCCATCTCTATTCTGTCTTTCAACAGCCAGGAAACATGCAGTGGCTGATTTCAGCTCATAGTGTTGACTCACTGAGTCACTAACGCCTAGTTACCTCCTCCCCTAATGCATGTGGAACAAACACCCATATTTAGTGCTTGGTTACAATGCAAGTCTGACATTCTGGCTCCCAATTTTATGCACTTCACTCAAGAGTAGTCACAGAAAATGGGCTATCTGATCTTTCCTCAAAGCTCGTGTTCTTACCAATGTTTTCAGATGTTTATAGAACTGTATGGTAAGCTCATTTCAATCTTTATTGTAGTGGGATTTTTTTTTTTTCCCCCATCAGGTTCATCAGTGGGACTAGGTGTCAGCATGATTTCCCACACGTGGTGATCACTTTCTGTTTTGTGTGTTGTTGTTTTTTTGTGTGTGGTTTTCAGTGAAAGAGCGAGTGAAGGCAGGGGCTGGTGGGTGCTCATAGCAGTAAGAGCTCAGACCTGCTTAAGGATCCAGGTTTGAGTCCTCAGCTGGATCCCCAATTGTGGGGGGCGGTCTTCAGAAGTGGTACAACAGGACTGAGGTGTCTCTTTCTCTTTCCCTCTCTATCTCCCTCTCTGCTTTCAACTTAGCTCTCTCCTGTCCAAAAACTGGCCCTCAGGCACAGGAGCTGGCACCGAGCCCCTGGAGGGAGAGATAGAGATAGAGAAAGAGAGAGAGATAGGGAGGGATGGAGGGATCTGGGAGGGGAGAGCCAGAGAGGGAAGGGAAGCTACATGGCATCACCCCACTGATCTGGAAGCTTCTTGCCTGGCAGGTGCCACCAGGGAGCGGTTGGGGGGTTTGAACCAGGGTCCTCATACACGTGTATATGTGAGCTATATCCTCTAGCCTGCCCTGTGACTTTTTTCTTTTTTCCAGATCTGACACTTAGGCTTTGTTATGCCAGCTCCCTAATGGATCCTTTCTTTCTTGTGTTTGATTTCCTGGATCTCCTTTTCTCACCTCCCCTCACACTGAATTGTCTTGACTGAGGCGTCCTGTCCTCTGATATTCCAGCAGCTGGATTATCATAGCAAACAGTGGGGAGGGTCTTCCTTTCGCTGAGAGCTGTAAATGAAGTTATAACCAAGCAACAGCATAAAGAGTAATCTGAGCAGAGGGCCGGATGGTGGCGCACCTGGTTAAGAGCACATGTCACAGGGCGCAAGGACCCGGGTTCAAGCCCCTGGTTCCCCACCTGCAGGGGGAAGCTTTGTGAGTGGTGAAGCAGGGCTGCAGGTGTCTCTCTGTCTCTCTCCCTCTCTATCTCCCCTTCCCCTCTCAATATCTATCTGTCTTTATCCAATAAAAGATAAATAATAAATAACAAGAAGAAAAAAAATTTAAAAGAAGGAGTAATCTGAGTTATGGTGGAAGAGATTCTGGCATACTGAAGGTGTGTGAACGTGTGTGCAGATAGCAGTGACACACATGCTCACAGTGGTGGAAGAGATTCTGCCATATGCAAGTGTTGTGAACCAGAAGTGTAGAAAATCAAGAGGACCCACAGAGGAGGACATTAAAGCCCTGGGATTCCTGCTACTACTGAAAGTCGAATTTGCTGAGAGCTCTTTACATTTTCATGTTTTATTTACAGCAGGGAATGTACATGTCTAATAGAAGACCTTCTCTTCCAATAGTCATGAATATTATTGTTTATACACAGCCATCCTTATTGCTTATTTTAATTTTTTATTTATTTAAAAAAGGAGACATTAGCAAAACCATAGGATAGGAGGGGTACAACTCCACACAATTCCCACCACCAGAACTCTGTATCCCATCCCATCCCCTGATAGCTTTCCTATTCTTTATCCCTCTGGGAGTATGGACCCACGGTCATTGTGGGATGCAGAAGGTGGAAGGTCTGGCTTCTGTAATTGCTTCCCTGCTGAACATGGGTGTTGACAGGTGAATCCATACTCCCAGCCTGTCTCTCTCTTTCCCTAGTGGGCAGGGCTCTGGGGCAGCAGAGCTCCAGGATACATTGGTGGGGTTGTCTGTCCAGGGAAGTCTGGTTGGCATCCTGCTAGCATCTGGAACCTGGTGGCTGAAAAGAGAGTTAACATACAAAGCCCAACAAATTGTTAACTAATCATGAACTTACCGTGACGTGACTGGTTCTCCAAGCAGTATGTTTCCCTTGGCAGTTCTGCTATGGCTCTTGCAAAAGTGGGGATCAAAATAGAAAGCTACCGGGCTGATCTATGTATGCGGTGATTTTGCAATTTAAATACAATTTAAATTTAACTGGTGCCATCTAATTAATTATACTGTGCAAGTGAAATACTATTTCCAACAACACTGCTTGGGCCTCTGATGATATGTTCAAATTGCACCAGGCATCCTGAGAAGTTTCCTTTACTTAAGATGCACGCAGAATTACCTCAAAATTTCAAATTCCTGGATTAAGCACACATGGTGTGAAGCACAAGGACAGGCGTAAGGATCCCAGTTCGAGCCCCCGGCTCCCCACCTGCAGGGGAGTCTCTTCACAGGTGGTGAAGCAGGTCTGCAAGTGTCTGTCTTTCTTTCCCCCTCTCTGTCTTTCCCTCCTCTCTCCTTTTCTCTCTGTTCTATCCAGCAACGATGACATCGACAACAGCAATGATAACCTCAACAACAATAAAAAGAGGCAAAAAGGGGAAAATAAATAAATAAATATTAAAAAATTTTCAAATTTCTGTGTTTCAAAAAAATACTGATTGCTACGCAGGCATTGTGATGGTGGATCCTTATGCTGGTGCTTGCGCTTTGAGGCCACCTGTGCTTAACCCGTTGTACTATCGCCCGACTCCCTTTTTTTTTTTTAAAGAGCTTTTATTAGTGATTTAATAATGATGAACAAGATTTTAAGGTCACAGAGGTACAATTCCACACAGTCTCCACCTCCAGAGTTCCATGTCCCATCCCCTGCACTAGAAGCTTCCCTGTTCTTCTTTTTAAAATAATTTTAAATGTCTATTTATTCCCTTTTGTTGCCCTTGTTGTAGTTATTATTGTTGTTGTCGATGTCATCATTGTTGGAGAGGACAGAGAGAAATGGAGAGAGGAGGGGAAGACAGAGAGGGGGAGAGAAAGACAAGACACCCGCAGACCTGCGTCACCGCCTGTGAAGCGACTCCCCTGCAGGTGGGGAGCCGGGGGCTCGAACCGGGATCCTTACGCCTTTGCGCTTGGCACCACCTGTGCTTAACCCGCTGCCCGACTCCCTTCCCTGTTCGTTAAGCAGGTAAATTGTTCTGACTTCATCCTCTCACAAGTGACCTCTCACGAGTCATGTGCTTGCTTGTCCACTGGGCACCTTTGGGATTGCAGGGAAAGTTGGATGAGTAGACGGTGAGGAAGAAAGGGAGGGCTTGGAGGTGACCTTTGGCTCGGCAAGGACTCTGCGTTGTTTGACGTGATTTCCCCTTCTGCTGCCCTAGAACCTCCTCTTGTGATTATCAAAGATAATGAATGTTGATTGCCAGATGCCATTCTTTTTCAAGGAGGGACCTTTTTTTCTTTCTTTTCTCATGAAACTGAATCTCCCCCAGCTTGGCTTCAGGAGTCATTAGCAAGCAGCCATTGGCAGAGCAGAACAACCACGGGACAATGACAGCAAGGGCCAGGAGCTTGTCCACCTGGCAGAGCACGTGCCTTCTGTTGGGCAAGACCCAGGCTCACCTTGGACTGCAGCAAGGGGCACCATTAGATAATGGAGCAGCCTACTGCTGTCTGTTCTCTCTGTTTTTCTTGTTCTCGAGTCTGATTAAAAAGAAAGGGGCCAGGCAGTTGCACACCTGGTCAAGTGCTCACATCACAGTGCGCAAAGACCCGGGTTCAAGCCCCCGGTCCCCACCTGCAGGGGGAAAGCATTGAGAGTGGTGAAGGAGGGCTGCAGGTGTCTCTCTGTCTCTCTGTCTCTCTCTCCTTCTCTGTGTCTTCCCCCTCTTAATGGATTTCTATCTAATCATAAAAAAATAAAAATAAATCTTAAAAAAAATCATATGGGGGCTGGCTAGTAGCACACCAGGATAAGTGCACATAGTAGGAAGCACAAGGACCGGCATAAGGATCCCAGTTTGAGCCCCTGGCTCCCCACCTGCAGGGGGGTCACTTCATAAGTAGTGAGGCAGGTCTGCAGGTGTCTCTCTATCTCTCTCCCTCTCTATCCTCTCTTCCACTTTCAATTTCTCTCTGTCCTATTCCAAAAAAAGGAAAAAAAAATCAATGTGACCACAGGAGTAGTATATTCACAGTGCATGCACCAAGCCCCAGCAATAACCCTGGGGGCAAAAACAAACAAAAAGATCTCACTCCTGAATTGTAAAGTAAAATGTGAAGAGGGGTTCCTGACACCATACCAGATAGATTTAGGGACTCTCTGGTAGAATACAGGTGCATTTTTTAATAAGGTGCAGTTCTACAGAAGCTAGACCTCCCACCTTCTGCTCCCCATATGAGCCGGGGTCCATACTCCCAGAGGGATAAAGAATAGGAAAGTTATCAGGGGAGCAGATGGGATCTGGAGTTCTGATGGTGGGAATTGTGAGGAGTTGTACCCCTCTTACCCCATGGTTTTTGTCAGTGTTTCCATTTTAAGAATAAAAATTAAAAAAAAATAAATAGATAAAAAAAGAAATTAGAAAGCTTGCCCACAGATTTCAAGTTTCACTTGAGGGTTTAGGATAAAGATGGAATGATACATGTTTCAGCATGATCTAGAATTCTCTAACTACTCGTGTGTGTGTGTGTGTGTGTGTGTGTGTGTGTGTGTGTGTGTGTGTATGTGTGTGTATGTGTGTGTGTGACTTTTTATATCAATAACTTGGAAGAGACCGTGCAGTGATTCTGTCAGATAATGAAGACCCTCACCCAGTAGTGGTGAATTTAACTCTCGAAACCAAAAAGCAAAATGTTGCTAAAAAGAATGGAGAACACTTCACCTTTTTTTTTTCTGCTATTGTTTCAACCAAGATCTCTACTGTTTGGAAAGGGAGAGAAAAAAGGCATTTTGCATAGAATTTCATCTCCTGACAAGTCTTGGGGGATGACTCAGTTGTCCCATGTCTGGAATCCCCAAGAGGACGTTCCTTGAATGGAACGTGTCCTTATCTGGATCTAGTGGGTGGAAGTTAGTGGCAGCCTTGCATGCAGTGAGACAGGGTTTCTTGCCATTGGTACCTCCACACTGTGAACGACAACAACACATGATTGCTGGATAAAAGTTTTATGGGCAGTGCAAGGATGATACATTTACCAGGATGTGGACAGGGAATAGGTGAGTTCAAGAATGCTGTGGCGATGTTCTGAGAGATTGACCTCAAAGTTGCAACACTCAAACGAATGATACTTGTTTCTAGCTGAAGTCTTTTTAAATTTTGTTTTAGTAGCCTACACAGATTCCTTCCTCCCTCCCTTCCTCCCTCCCTCCCTCCCTCCCTTCCTCCTTCCCTTCCTTACTTCTTTCCTTTCCTTCCTTTATTCCTCTTTCTCTCTTTCTTCCTCTCTTTCTGTCTTTCTTTTGTTCATGAATCTCAAGTGTAGTTACCAGTTGATGATATGAGAAGATGTAGCCATTATTTCCCTATTTGATAGCTGCCTCATTTTTATTTTTATTTGATTCTTACCTGTGCTATATCTTCAAACATTGCAAAGTGCTTTGAACCCAAGTAAGAGCTTGTTTTGATGAGATTTCTCAGACTAAAGATTATTAAAATGTAATAGAATATTCTGGAAGTAATGCAAAGCTATCTTCCCTCCAGCAATGTTCCTTGTGCAAGAGACAAACATGACTATAGCCGTCAAGACTTTTTAATCCCATGTAATAATATCTTTCTTTATGTTCTCATATTTGTCATTAAGTAACCAATTTTTAAAATTTATTTTGACCAGAGCTTTGCTCATCTCTGGTTTATAGAGTTTCTTGGGACTGAATATGAACCCTCTGGTAGTCCAGGCTTGAATGTGTTTGTGCATAAGCATTCTGCTGTCTCTTGAGCCCTGTTCTCACATTTATCACATGGGAACCTTTCAAAGCTGATGGTGCTATGTTCCTGGCCAGTCTCCATAGTCCTGGCTGACCTGCTGAACACAGACTTACACCAGTCCTTCTGTCTGTCTCTCTTTCTGCTCTGAGTCTTATTTTCTTAAGATCTGTTTTTGTTTTTATTTTTTATTATCTTTAGTATTGGATAAAGACAGACAACAAGAGGGAAGGGGGGATAGAAAGAAAGGGAGACAGAGAGAGATACCTGCAGCCCTGCTTCACCACTTGTGACACTTTCCTGCAGGAAGGGAATGGGGGCTGGAACTCGGGTCCTTGTGCTTTGTAACCTGTGCACTCAACCATGTGTGCCACCACTTGGCCTCCTGAGTCTTATTTTTACTAGGCTACATTTGAGTTCTTGAGATTTAGTAGTCTCCACGTTTTAAGTTTAATACAGCATGAGGGAAAATTCCTTCAGGAACCCCACACAGTAAACTGATAAGTTTAGCTGTTATTGAGACAATTGGAAATTCAGGGAGGTGAAAGTTTGGGTGAGAATTGTGCTTTTTTAAAAATTATTTTTATCTGATAGAGATAGCCAGAAACTGGGCGGGAGGGGGAGACAGAGAGACCCCTGCAGCCCTGCTTCACCACTCATGAAGCTTTTCCCCTGCAGGTGGGGACCGGGGGCTTGAACCCACGTCTGTCCTTGATCACTATAATGTGTGCACTTAACCAGGTGTGCCACTGTCTGTCCCCAATTTTTCAGCAGCATACAGTGAGATACATGAAATGGTCTGTGCTGGTGTGAGTCCATCACCACCTTTCTTCTGATTGTTTTGTGCACATAAAGAAGAAAATGAAAAGAAAGAAAAAGTCTAGACCAGATGTCAGAAACCAGAAGTCTTCTAAGGTGTGGTTCTGGGCAGCTCCTTCTCCATCAATAACTCATCATCCTCTTGCCTCAGGGAGACTGTGGCCTCAAAGCAATGATGTATTCCTCCCGCCCTCTCTCCCTTCCTATCTTCCTTCCTTCCTTCTTTCCTTCCTTCCTTCCTTCCTCCCTCCCTCCCTTCTCACTCTCTCTTTTCTTTCCCTTTCTGTCTTTCTCTCTTCCTTTCTTCCTTTCTCTGTTTGTTTCCCTCCAGGTCATCACTGGGGCTTGGTGCAGGCACTACAAATCCACTATTGGTGGAAATTTTTTCCATTTTATTGGATATCACAGAGAGAAATTGAGAGGGGAGGGTGAGATAGAGAGGGAGAGAGATATCTGCAGACCTGCTTCACTGCTCGTGAGTTGCTCCCTTCTGCGAGGCCTCGAACCCAGATTCTGTCCAGTCACCTTTTAAGACTTATTTTAAGACAGGAGACTTTCATATTGAAATACAGTATCCTAACTACCAGGTGATTTTACTCATCCTTCGTATGTGGAATCTAGAGAACTGATAGGCATGAACTTAACCAACCAACCAAACAAAAAATAAATAAATGAATGAATAAAACAAACAAGAATCCAGACAACTATCTCTTGGGAGACTTGGGAGAACTCGGGTGGTTATCTTTAGGAGATGGGAGAGTGCGAATAGAGAACTTTGGTGGTGGCTGTGCTGTGGAACTAAACTGTAACCTACTAATCATTCCAAATAAAAATTAAAAATAAATAATACCGTGTTTGGTTATGTTTAGAGCTTACGAGACATGAAGGTACTACCACTAGGTGGCGGAACCTCCTTGCTCTCTCCCCGGCCTGGTAGCTGGCTTGGTGGTCCTGGGAGGTGGGAGGCCCTCAGGAACATGGCAGCATCCAGGGACTTCCCCTTATCAGATAAAGACTATGTCAACAGGGCAGGACACGCCCAGCAGGGTGTAGATTCCCATCGGAGACTCAACTGGAAATGTGAAAATATTTGAATAAATAAATAAAGGGGCCAGCAGAGCAGAAGTAATTCTTGTGAATAAGTCTCAATCTGCACAGGATTTTGTTCTGTGAAGGACAAGCCGACTTGAGGAGGGAGGGCCTGTGCCAGATATCTTTTTGGTTACATCATCTTTTCAGTTTTGATTTCTGGACGGAAAATGTACAGTTAAAAAAAAAAAAAGACGGTGAGTCTGGCTTATAGAGTTGAGACTTCTGTCCTATGTCAGTACAGTTGGGTTTTTATTCTATGTATAAAACGGAGTAGGTGAAGTGTAACTGTGTTTAAATTACTTAGCATAGTTTTTTAAATTTTTCCTTCTAGGGTTATTACTGTTACTTTGAATCCACAGCTCTTGGCCATTTTTCCATTTTATTTATTTTTTTATATATAGGACAGAGATAAATTGAGAGAGGACAGGGAGTAATGATGGTGATGGGAGGTGGGAACACACACACACAATAATGGGGCTGGGTGGCTGTGCATCAGTTTCAGTGTGCACTTTATAATGTGCAAAGACTCCCCCACCCCCAGTTCAACACCTGTCTTTGTGCCTAAAATGCACCAGAGAGAGCTTACCAAGTGCTGTTCAGGGCTTGGCAAAGCGGGAACTCTCTTTCATTGCCCGGTGGAATGGGAGAGAGATGGGACAGTTATGACTTGTCAAAAAAAAAAAAAAAAATCCCGATAGGAGCCAGGTGGTGGCGCACCTGGTTGAGCGCACACATGACAGTGCACAAGGACCTGGGTTCAAGCCCCTGGTCCCCACATGCAGGGGGAAAGCTTCACGAGTGGTGAAGCAGGGCTGCAGGTGTCTCTCTGTCTCTCTCCCTCTCTGTCTCTCCTTCCCCTCTCGATTTCTGTCTCTATCCAATAACAAATAAATCAATCTATAAAAACAGAAAAAGTCGTGATGTGGTTTTTCTACACATAAACACAGCATCACTGCTCAGGCAACCCAGTCGTTTGGGGCTGGTTTGGCAGCTTCCTACACCAGGACGGGCACTCTTACAGCACCTTAGGAATACCATGGTCCCTTTGGCTTCCTCCAAGGAGCTGAAACTATGTTATCCTCACAAACCCCTGGCCTCTGTGTGATTGCTCAAGCTTGGAAGACAGTGAAATGTGCTACAATATGTCAAATGGTGAACGAGTGAGGGCAGACCAATTGGGGTGAAAATTTTTTTTACAAAATATTTATTCCCTTTTTGTTGCCCTTGTTGTTTTATTGTTGTAGTTATTATTGTTATTGATGTCATCATTGTTGGCTAGGACAGAGAGAAATGGAGAGAGGAGGGGAGACTGAGAGGGGGAGAGAAAGACAGACACCTGCAGACCTGCTTCACCACCTGTGAAGCGACTCCCCTGCAGGTGGGGAGCCGGGGGCTTGAACCGGGATCCTTATGATGGTCCTTGTGCTTTGCGCCACCTGTGCTTAACCCGCTGCGCTACCGCCTGGCTCCCTGAGGTGTAATTTAGAGCTAGAAAGAACTGTGCTTTCAAGTCACAACTGTGTGTGTGTGTGTGTGTGTGTGTGTGTGTGTGTGTGTGTGTGTGTGTGTATTCGACAGTGGAAAACATGTTTTGTCACATTTTTGTGGGTATATATACAGAGGAATATGAAATGCATATTGCTAAATGAAAGAAGGCCATCTGAAGCAGGCTGTAAACCACATGGTTACAGCTGTATCTGACATTCTGGGAAAGGCAGGATCAGATACACAGATCTGTGGTTGCCATTTTGTTTGGGGGTATTCTGGGGTCAGGGTTGATAGAGGGTCGGAGGGGGTGTTTGGAACAGGGCAGCTCTTCTGTGTGGTGCCAGAACTGTGGACACATGCCATCACACATTTCTAAAGACCCATCACGGGTGGCGATGGGGAGACAGGTGGTGGCGCACCTGGCTGAGTGCACACACTGAACCAGGTTCAAGCCTCTGGTCCCTACTTGCGGGGGGCGGGGTGCTTCAGAAGAAGTAAAGCAGTGTTGCAGGTGTCTCTCTGTTCCTCTTTATTATTATTATCATCTTTATTTATTGGATAGAGACAGCCAGACATCAAGAGGGAAGGGGGAGACACAGAGAGAAAGAGAGAGATACCTGCAGCCCTGCTTCACCACTCACAATACTTTCCCCCTGCAGGAGGGGGAAGGGGGCTTGAACGTGTGTCCTTGTGCCCTGTAACATGTGTGCTCAACCAGGTACACCACCACCCGGCCTCTCTGTCCCTCTCTGTCTCCTCTTTCCCTCTCAACTTCTCTGTCTATATTCAAAATTATATATATATGAATATTGGGCAGGGGTAGATAGCATAATGATTATGCAAAGAGACTCTCATAACTGAGGCTCTGAAGTCCTAGGTTCAGTCCCCTTTACCACCATAAGCCAGAGCTAAGCACTGCTCTGGTAAAATAATAGTAATTGTAATAATAATATATTTAAACAGTATTTAAAAAAGACCCACCAGTGTTGGGTGTTGGCCTATCCAGCAGCACATACACTTCAGCGTGAGTGAGGGAGGGGTGTGGACTCAATCTCTGGACCCCACCTGCAGGGGGAAACAGGGAAACAGGGCTACAGATGTCTTTTTCTTCCTCTTGGTCTCACCTTTCACTCTCAATTTTCCTGTGTCTCTATCAAAACTAAATTGAAAAAGGAACTAAAATTGGCAGCTAGATGTGTTGGAATAACCACACAGGCACTGAGCCCCAGTGATAACCTTTGTGGGAATTAATACAAAACAAAACAACAACAACAACAAAACAACCAGAGAATCACACCATTTGAAAATTACAAACGTCAGTTCTATGTTATCAAGGATACTTTGGTTAAAGAGGTCCCTGGTTCTTTGTATACTCAATATTAAAAAAAAAAAAGACTATTTTATTTATTTCCTGTGAGAAAGAGAGAGAAGTCAGAGCAACTTTCAGGAGATGTGGTCCTGGGACTTGAACCTGCACTTTCACTCTGTATCCCATTCTCTCCCCTGACAGCTTTCCTGTTCTTTATCCCTCTGGGAGTATGGACCCAGGATCATTGTGGGATGCAGAAGGTGGGAGTTCTGGCTTCTGTCATTGCTTCTCCACTGGACATGGGTGTTGGCAGATGTATCCACACCCCTAGCCTGCCTCTCTCTTTCCCTAGTGGGGCAGGGCTCTGGGGAAGTGAGGCTCCAGGACACATTGGTGGGGTCGTCTGCCCAGGGAAGCCAGGTTGGCATCATGGTAGCATCTGGAACGTGGTAGCTGAAAAAGAGTCAATATATAAAGCAAAACAAATTGTTGACTAATCATGAACCTAAAGGCTGGACTAGTTCAGATGAAGAGTTGGGGGTCTCCGTTTTGAAAATAGCTAGCAGGTCTATTTTAGGTAGATTCCAAAGGGCCCATGGCTTTACTAATTTTCCTGAGCCTGACAGCTAACATGCAGGTGGACACAAGTTATTGTGGGTTTACAGTCAACAATATTTATACCCCTTCCCCATATTAGGGAGCTACTCTCCTCCCTGATCCAGCTTTCTGGTTCTTTTTCCAGCCATGACATCATCTCCCCAGACATCCACCTGCATGTCTTCATTCTCTCTCTCTCTCTCTCTCTCTCTCTCTCTCTCTCTCTCTCTCTCTGTCTCTCTCTCTCTCTCTGCCTCCAGGGTTATCACTGGGGCTTGGTGTCAGTGCTGCGAATCCACTGCTCCTGTGGCTTTTTTTTTTTTTTTTTACAATTTATTGGATATCACAGAGAGAAATTGAGAGAGGAGGGGAGGCAGAAAAGGAGAGATAAAGAGAGACACCTGCAGACCTGCTTCACCACTTTGTGAAACATTCCCCCCACCCCACCCCACCGCAGGTAGGGAACTGGGGGCTTGAACCCTGATCCTTGCTCAGGCCCTTGAACTTAGTACTCTGTGTGTGCGTAAATTGGTGCACCAGCACCCAGCCCCCTATTGTCTATGTCTCTATGTGAAAATTAAAATTAATGATTAAAATCGTCCTTGGAGCAGTGGTAACATGCAGGTGTGTGTGTGTGTGTGTGTTTGTGTGTTGGGAAGGGGGTGAGAGAAAGAAAGAAACAAAAGAAAGATTAAAGGATTGAAAGAGTGAGAGTAGAGGGAAGATGGAAGAGAGAAAGAAAAGTTGCAGATCAGGTAGAGAGCTCCATGTCGACTTAATATGTCTGTGCGGGGTTCCGGCATAACTGCTGACTTCAGTTCCAATCGTAACTTATTGTTCCCTTGGCCGATGTTTCAGCTCAGTTAACGGAATCATAAAGAAAATAAATAAGTCAAACTCAACCTTTCCTTTTATTGAAAATGTCATTCCAGGCTCTGGTGCAATCCCTGCCGCTCTGCTCCAATACGAATTCGAAGCTTCCGGAGACTTCTCCCCTGTGTCAGAATCCCCTGGGGATTGATTGACTTTGCTGCATCCGTTCTGGAGAGTGTGCTCTCAGAAGCCTGTTTCCAGGCAAACTGGAGGCGGCTGGTCTGAGGACATCTCCCGATCTCAGCTCTGTGTCGGTCACACTAGCAAAAGGCTGGAATCAGCCTGTGCCGAGACTAAGTCCCTGGTCTTCTTCCCAGAGCTCTGGGATTACTTGTGGTGGCAAGGAAGTGGGGATGGGCACAGAGCTTTCTCAAGTTTCCCAAGAGGTTCTAATACATGGACAGGCCAACAGTGCTATGGGTAGAGCATGAATCCTCACCCTTCTTGTTTGTTCATTGTGTCATGCCGCAAGTCAGCCCCTGGGTCCAGAGCTGCTGAGTAAGGGAGGGTCTCCATCTGAGACGAAATTGGGTCTCTGCAGATCTGGAGACTTTGCTGAGAATGAAGGCTGACATAAATCTCATGGCTGACTGCTTCCTGACACTTGAGAAAGAGAAGCTTCCTTCTTCTTAGAGAATAAAGGGGGTTGGGGTGGGGTAGGAGAGAGAATAGAACGGATCTCGGTGAACTGGGCTGTGGTTCCTCTGACTTGAGATTTGGTCATTTGTGTTGGCTTTCCATAACAAACTATTTCTACATCTTCAAAGCTCTCCTCTTGGGTTTCGACTGTCCTTTGCAAGCTGCTATCAAATGATTCTGGACTAAGACTATCATTCATCAGTTTGAACCACAGGGTTTGGAAGATTCCACTGATGATTAAATAATAAATGAATACTGTGTTCATGTCTAGCCTTCATAGAAATAGACTGCCTAATATCATCTTTGCTGAAAGAAAAAAGATTAATAATAATTGGGGAAGGGAGTGCTGAATTTTGGCTGGAAAAAACAAAAAACATGGCAAGAAAAAGTTTGGCTTTTTTTTTTTGGCTTCCAGGGTGATTACTGGGGCTCAGGGCCAGCACTAGGAATCCACTGCTCCTGGCTCCTGGCAGCTATTTTTTTTTTCCCTTTTATTGGACAGAGAGAAATTGAGAGAGGAGGGAAAGATAGGGAAAGAGAGGAATACTTATAGATCTGCTTCACCACTGATAAAGTGTCGCCCTTGCAGGCGGGGAGCCAGGGGCTCAAACTGGGATCCTTGCATAGGTCCTTGCTGTTTGTACTATGTGTGTTTAGCCAGGTGCACCACTACCTGGCCACTGGGATGGCCAGTTCTTTTCTGACACTTAACCATTCTTTTCTGTTATTAGCATGTGGGGATCACTGCTTCCTTAGACCCCTGCCAAAGGGAGACAACGAGGCTGTTTGAAAGCATTGATGTTGCAACCTCCTTTGGTCTTCCCATTCTCATTCTCATGCTAGGAGAACTGCCAGCCAGATTTTTTTCACTAATCCTCAGTAGCCAGAGAACCCTGGAGAATGGAGCCTGGTGCCTAGGAGTTAGTGCTATGAGTTAGCGTCTCCCGACATTGTCCTTTTCACTCTAGGACAGACTCTTCAGAGGCAGACGTGCTCTATCTCCACAGCTCCAACTTTCCGAGAAGAGTCTAATGTAGTTTCTTCTGCTTGTGTACCATTTTGAAAAGAACAAGAACCCAGGATCTCATCAGAACTGGATGACCTGGTTCTACTGCGATTCCTGTCGCTTACTGCTGTGTGATCCTGAGTTTCTAGTTCTGGGTCTGTGAGATGTAACTAAGGAAGCAGTCTAGCCCAGAAGTAAATGATGGAATTGACTGACCTCAGATCCAGGGTTGTGGGGGGTTATATCTGGCCTAAGGTGGGGGTGATTGGTTGTTTTCACTCATCCTCTCTGTAGACAATATCATTACTGCTCTCAACATTATTTTGCCTGCCCAAATCTGTATGAGGTTTTTGGAGTCAGAGTTGCCTCTCAATATTTCCCATACTGCCACAGGGTTTTGTGCTGGTCTACAGGCTGGGCATTGGCACCATGAATGTTGTCTACCTGGTAGCATGTAAGGGTCTCCCACTACCCTGCATTCTCAGGCATCACACAAATAATAATAATAATAATAATAATAATAATAATAATAATAATAATAATAATAATAATAATAATATATCCTATGTCACAATAACAATGCAAGAACCACCACCATTGTGCTCCCACCATTCATTGGGCTCCTTGGTGCTGTCCGTGGTGCTGGAGTTCACACCTCTTTCTTCCCCCATGGAAAGGCGTACATCTGACTTACAGAGCTCTTCCCCATCCCCCCAGAGTTGTACTTTGTAGTCTCAAATCATACAGAGTGAAACTAATGTGAAATTAATGAAAGATTATGATAATACTTCTGGGAAAGCTAGCGCCAGTGGTTTGAGTGCACGGCTACTTGATCATACGAATATTATGTTAAAATACAACCAAACCAAATAATCTGATGCATGTAGGAATATTTTATCTCAAACTGTATTGTAAAGTCTCATGGCTTGATTTGTCCAACTCCTACAAACACTTGCACTACAGCATCAACAAGCCATGTTCTCATCAGCTTAGCTGTGGGCTATGACATCTACAGCTATAACTTCTATTTTCTTCCTCTGACTAATGCCACCACGCTTAGTGGTTGAGACAAAGAATTTGTTTATAACTTTCAATACTGTATAAACTTGTTTTCTTGCTCCTGGAAGAGGGCTCTTCTAAATATAAGTTTAAATGATTCGCTTTCACTCACCAAAGCACTGCCATAATAACAAGGAGGCAAACAATTATAAATATTTAAAGCATTAAATAAATAAATCTTTCTGAGTAGAAGATTTTTCATTCTCTTATCATCTATTTGCTTGAGTGATGTTTGATTATAAAGATTGGTTCCAAACAACCAAAGCATATGTATCCTGGCCAACCTCCTTTCTCAGATGCTGGAGATGTCAGAATGAGCAGAGCTCTGTTCTGCTCTTTCAAATCTCCATAGGCAAATTCTGTCCACAAGTGAGATTGTCCCATAGTCATACATCTCTTTCTGACTTCTCTCACTTCACATGATTCTTCAAGTTCCATCCAAGATGAGGTGAAGAAGGTGAATTCACCATTTTTAATAGCTGAGTAGTATTCTATTGTGTATATAGACCACAAATTGCTCAGACACTCTTCTGTTTTTGGACACCTGGGTTGCTTCCAGGTTTTGGCTATTACAAATTGTGCTGCTATGAACATAGGTGTACACAGATATTTTTGGATGGGTGTGTTTGGTTCCTTAGGGTCTATCCCCAGGAGATGGATTGCAGGGTCGTAGGGTAGGTCCACTTCTAGCCAAGAAGGCTCATGTATTTACAAAACTTTAATGAATCCAGGTTCTATATCAGTCCAATATTCTTATGATCAACACTTGCATCCCAAGAAAACCTGTGATCTTATCAGGCTAATGCCCAGTCCGAATCTAATACCACTGTGAAAATATCCATAGCTTGAGGGAGCTAAATGGGCAGTCTGGGGAGTGATGGGAGTTTCCTGGATGAAGTACCTCCCAAGCTACTTCCTTTAAAGCATGAGTTGAAGTTGTACGGGAGGGACACCTGCAGGGAAATACTGTGAGAAGGTGCACAGATGGCTTAGTTTGTCCCTGAAACTACAGTAAGGATGCAGCTGGACCTTTGTGAGAGAAAGCAAGGTGTATTTGTTGAAACATTTCTTTGAAAAGGTAGGCAAGGGTCTGAACACACAAGGTCTTGTTTTGGTGGTGAAGGCTTTCAGACTGTCATTTGTGGGAGAAGAGAGCAGGCAGCACCTTCTTTTTTTCCTCCTCATTGGTCTGTCTGCCAAGGAGGATGAATGAGAAGTAATTCATTTGCCCTCCAGTAAAACAAATAGCTTATATTAGGTAAATTATCTCTTCCATGGGGACAGCTATCTTTTTCATTATTTCTCTCTAGAGAACAATTTGCTTTTGCTGGGAATGCACTGTAATCCATCAGCTGTTCCAACATCAATCCATCAGCAACTGTTTATGGAGATCCTGTTAATGAAAAGCATTTGACATGTCATGCGTGGATATGGAAGCCAGATGTCAGCCATGGATGTGTCCCGATTTCTCCCATCCCTGTGGGTCCTGTCCCTTCTTCCATCTGTCATCTCATCACTGATCTATCTCCCTGTCATGAGCTCTTCTGCAGTCTTCCAGCCATCTTTAGTGCTTCCATGGAAGCAATCACAGCTCCTTGTCTGGACCCTTTGCCTGAAGAAATGTTCTCCAGTATTTTTTTCCCTATTTATTTAAAAAAGGAGAAACCAACAAAACCATAGGATAAGAGGGGTGCAATTCCACACAATTCCCACCACAAGGTCTCTGTATCCCATACTCTTCCCTCATAGCTTTCCTATTATTTATCCCTCTGGGAGTATGGACCCAAGGTCATTATGGGATGCAGAAGGTAGAAGTTCTGGTTTCTGTAATTGCTTCTCCACTGAACATGGGCATTGATAGTTTGATCCATACTTGCAGCCTGCCTCTCTCTTTCCCTAGTGGGGTTGGGCTCTGGGGAAGCGGGGCTCCAGGACACATTGGTGGGGTTGTCTGTCCAGGGAAGTCTGGTCGGCATCATGCTGGCATCTGGAACCTGGTAGCTGAGAAGATATTTAACATACAAAGCCAAACAAATTGTTGAACAATCATGGACCTAAAGGCTGGAATAATGTAGATGAAGTGTTGGGGGTTACTCACTGCAAACTATTGTGTACTTTTGCTTTCAGGTATATATTTTGCCCTACTTTACAGATACATGTGAACATATGCTCTATCTCATGAGACTTGGTCTATATCTAGGTTTTGGGACTCTCCAGTATTTTCAACACACTATTTTCTGACTCATGCAGGGTCAAGCTCTGCAGAGACATTCTCCTGACTCTAACTCAGAAGCTCCCTCTGCCACACCTACATGCTCCACAACCTTCTTTACTCTTATTGTAACCGGAGCTGTTCCCTGAACTTGTCTTTTTATTCATTTTAATGTATTATTTGGGGGGAGGTAATGGTTTACAATAAACAGTAAATACAGCTGTTGATCCATGTGTGAAATCTCTCAGTTTTCTGCCAAACACTCTCACCCCCAGCCTAGGTGGTCCTCCTCCACCATCAGGTACCAAGACCTGAAAGCCACATCTACCACCAAGAGTTCTTTACTTTGGTGCAATACACCAAACCCAGTCCAAGTTCTGCTTTGTGTTTTCTCCTTATGTCCTGATTTCTTATTTCTGTCTGCTGGGCTAGTGTCACCAGAGAGAGACATGAGGAACTTGTGGCGGTGTGGTAATACAATTCTTTATTCATGTGGGAGTGCCAGAGTCAGGTGTGAGCACAGCGGGTTAGGCCACATGGTGCCAAACTGCAATGGCTGATGTCCACCTCCCTGTCTGCATGCCTGCCCTCCTTCAGGTTGGGACATGGAAAGAAGGAGTGAAACCAGAAACAGAAGTGTGTTTTTTTTTAAATTTTTTAATTAATTAATTAATTAGTTTTATTTATTTATTCCCTTTTGTTGCCCTTGTTGTTTTATTGTTGTAGTTATTATTGGTGTTGTCGTTGTTGGATAGGACAGAGAGAAATGGAGAGAGGAGGGGAAGACAGAGAGGAGGAGAGAAAGATAGACACCTGCAGACCTGCTTCACCGCCTGTGAAGCGACTCCCCTGCAGGTGGGGAGCCGGGGTTCAAACCAGGATCCTTATGCCAGTCCTTGTGTTTTGCGCCACCTGTGCTTAACCCACTGTGCTACAGCCCAACTCCCTAGAAGTGTGTTTTATAGGATAAAACCGAAAGTGGCAAGTCTGAAATTGAAATGGCTAGGAAAAGGGGGTGGAGAAAAGAAAAAGGCATGCTGGGAACTTCCTTAGCAACTGTTGCGATGGTTTTAGCCTGTGGGATTAATGTTACCCTGCAGGCAGGGTGGGTCTCGAGATAGAAAGAAGACAGATCAATTGGGGGGAGGGGGGTCTGGCTTAATGCCCAACATCTGTCCATGAGTGGGATCGTCCCATCTTCATCCTTCTCTTTCTGGCTGGTCTCACTTCACATGCTTCCTTCAAGCTTCATCCATGAAGTGTTGAATAGGGTGAATTCAGCATTCTTCACAGCTGAGTAGTATTCCATTGTGTATCTTAAACCACAGCTTTCTCAGCCACTCATCTGTTATTGGACACCTGGATTGCTTCCAGGTTTGGGCTGTTACACATTGTGCTGCTATGAACATAGGTGCACACAAATCTTTTTGGATGGGTTTGTTTGGTTCTTTGGAATATATGCCCAGGAGAGGAATTGCAGGGTCATAAGGCAGGTCCACGTGTAGTCTTCTGAGAGTTCTCCAGACTGCTATCCACAGGGGTTGAGCCTACTGACCTTCCCACCAGCAGTGCAGGATGTGAACTTGTCTTTTTTTATGATAGTTTCATCTTGTGATCATTTGGTTTTCTCTTCTTCCTTGCCCTCTTGCCAATGTTGTGCTTCCTAAAGAAAGAAGAGTCCCATTCACTGCTATTGCCAGCTCTCTGAGAATTCTGACTCATAGCAAGGAGCCAATAATTATATCTTGAGGAGCTGGGGAGGTGGATCAGTGGTGGACAGAACTTGCAATGTATAAGGACCTGGGTCCTACCCTAGTTATTGCATGTACTGGTACACTACTCTGGTTCTCCCCTCCCTCATCATATAAATAAAATCTTTTACTTTATCCTAAGTAAATAAATATTTTTTTTGACTGAATGAGATTATTCAACTATAACAAAATTAGATGAGTGCTTTAGGGCTATCTCATTCTGTATATATAAATACAAGAACAAGTGAGGGCTGAATCTGCTACAGAGCGTTAACGAAGATTAACAGATGCTCTTAGAGACCAAAAAGACTCATGAGCGCTTCTAACTTCAGTACATTGTATAATTAAGGCTATCGATTAGTGCATATTTATATTTTGAAAGACATTTTCCTAATTCATACAAGAATGAGGAAAAGAAGGGAAAAGTGAAAAAAGGGAGTCACCATGACTGCAAAAACCAATCACAAAACAAAGCAAGATGTTTTGTGATTAAAAATACAAAGCACTGAGTGATAGAGAAGTTCTTTTATTCTGTGCGAGCTAGAAACAAAAGGTATCTGTCCTCTAGTCACTGTCTTCCTGCAATTAAATCCAATATACAGACTTCTGGATTGAGCTTTACTCCAGGCAAGGCCTGCACATCTGTCTTTAAGCACGTGACCATGGAGGCGTTGTGTTGGTTCATCTTGTGTGTTCTACGGAACTGGCGCCAGGCAGGTCCAAACAATTACATGTTTGTTGAAAGGCTTTCAGTGGATGGATGCATGAACACACAACCGTATTTCATTCCAGCTTCTTTCTTGTTTGGCAACTTCGAGGTTTGGATCAAATTATGTTGGTTCATAGATTCAATAACTCAACTGTTGGGTGCAGTGACCGTGGAATTCTCAACCGCGTGGGAGAAATTCGATGGGCCTTCTGCTTTCTGTCTCCTTTGGTGCAGATTCCAACCACACTCATCAGGACAGCCTGTCTGACATGAGGGTCTCCTGCTTACCTCCCTTTCCTCACTCCCCAAATCCTTTTACTCATGAGTATTTTGTTGTTGTTTTTGTTGTTTTGTTTTTGTCTGCCTGGATATTTCTTTTTGAATTCAGATTAGTAATGGTACTTGTGAAGAGAATTTTCCTTCCTATCAATGCAGCCATTTAATGGTGCAATCAGTCATTTTTTACTGTGATTTAGACGGCTCCTAATAACATTAAGCAACAACCATATGCAATTCACAAGGTGAAGTGATCTCCAAGCTCTGTTATTCTCTATTCTTTAAATACAGTATCAGTTCACTACAATTATGACCATTGCCCATTATGGATGGGGAATCCACATGCAGAGATGATGAACCAATTCTCCAAGAATTAGCAGCTAGTAATTAGTGGGATGGGGACCGTGACTATTTTTAGCCCCAAGTGGTAGTTATGGAGACAGGAGGCATTCGAGTTAACAGGTGTGTGAGGGCCAACAGCCCTGCTGTTTGAGGAAAGGACTCTCCTTGCTAAAACATTCATGTTGGGCCGAGACATGTAAATGGTTCCTTCCGTGTGCTGATCATTGTGATGCAAATAAATACGTGATGGAAAACAAATGCTAGTCCACAGAGGAAGCTGTCGCTTATTTGTTTGACTTTATAAGCATATTCTTCCACACCTTCAAAGGCTTTTTCTTCGTGTTTGCCTGAAGCAGTTCTCTTCTGGTCAACAGTGACTCCCCCTCTCTCATGACTGCAGACAACCATGTTGGACTGTTTGATAATATAAATATTTGATAATATAAATGTTTGAAAGTCTAAATGTGCTCCCACCTGCAGGGGGAAGCTTTAAGAGGGGAGAAGCAGGGCTGCAGGTCTCTCTCTGTCTCTTTCCTCTAGCTCCTCCTCCCCTCTCAGTTCCTCTCTAGCCAATAATAAATAAATAAATAAATAAAATTTAAATAATCTCTTTTCAGTTCAGACACCATAAAGTTCCTAATGAAATGGTCTCTATTTAGACTTAAATACCCTCCTCATCTACTTCCTATTATAATTCCCTCAGTCACTCCAAAGCAAGTTTTATCAAAGCAAGGACTGCAAAAGCTGAATAAGGGCAAGAGACTGGCAGACTTGAACGATGACTCTGTAGTCACTATCAGGCCACCCCATCAGCTGGGGCCCTAATCGGGGAGTCCTGAGATTCCCAAACAAACATGATGGGCCTAGATCTCAAATAAATCCCTCTCTCCATTGTTACCAGTCATTTCTATCAGGAACAACACAATAGACCCCTCTGTGGGCCCCCACAGGACCTTGCCCTCAACTTGGATCAACAACGGTAGAGAATGTTCCATCTTCAGAAGGGAGGCTGGACACCATTCTGTCTCTCTTTTTTAAACTACAGAGGAATATTCTATGGAATATCATGCTTCCGGACTTTGGCCACTTTGAATAATGCAGCTATGAACCCAGGGGTGCATATGTCCCTTCAAATTAGTGTTTGCCCGTCCTTTGGGTAAATGCCTAAGAGTGGTATGACTGAGTCATAGGGTCATTCCATTTCTGTTTGGTTAAGGACTCTCCATACCATTTTCAAAAAGAACAGTGATGGGTTTCAGTGTTCACGTACAGAGTGACCACCCTCAGAGATGATCTATCAAGTGATCCCGTCAGCTGGGTCTAGAAATGATGTGAGAACTGTGGATTCTGCCATTCAGATGCCAGATGTGCTGATGGCCAGTGAGGATTCTTCTGGGAACCCTCGGGGGTTCCTCTGAGGAACTGGCCAGTGCTCCAGCCCTCTTGTCTTATCCGCACTGCTTCCAGAATCTCTCACACCTGCCTCTTAAAAATGTGATACCTATGTGCAGAGCTTTTGAGTATTTTGTTTTTAATTTTTGAGAGAGATGCAGCCAGAGAGAGACACAGAGAGAAACACCAGAGCACTGCTCAGCTCTGGCTTATGGTGGTGTGGGGGATTGAACCTGGGACTTCAGAGCTTCAGGCATGAGAGTCTCTTTGCATAGCCATTATGCTGTCTCCCCCCGCCCTGTGCAGAGCTTTTGAGACATCTGACTTCTGAAAGATCACTAACTTTGTTAAAGGTGTCTGCCTTTATATCAAACTGTGCTTACCTGCCTGCAAGATGTGATACTCCTCGTGTGAAACAAAACCCATTTTTACAACAAAACACCACTGACATAGCCTCTGCTTTGAGTATGTCCAGGTCAAGAGTTTTCCCTTTGTGAAAGTCCACATGTGCCTTGTTCTGAGTGCCAAGCTCCACTGCAGATTTGGAAATCAGAGACTGATTTGGAAAAGACTATCAGTAATGGAGGTCTGCCAGTGAACCTCCACACACCTGTGCTTCCTGGCGTTCCCTGAGGCTGGCGTTAAAAGTGACTGCTTTGACTTTTGTCTTTGTGGATTATTTTTCTTTTCTGGAAAGTATACAATAAAATAATCATATTTCATTTGTTCCTTTATTCCTTTAAAATATCCATTCATTACTGGGAGAGAATAGAAGGCTGAGAGAAAGAGAGAGAAAGAGAGAGAGAACTGCTCAGCTCTGATATAAGGGGGGTGGCCCCGGATTGCACGTGCCACTTCTGTATCTCGGTCCGTTAAGTCTTGTCTTTTAACAGGCCAAGCTCTCTCCCTGTGTCCCCTTGTTCATATTTAATATGCTTATGTTCACTTTGTCTTCAAGTCACACACACACATTTATATTTAATTGTATGTTAGACACCAGACAGTCACACACACACATTTATATTTAATTGTATGTTAGACACCAGACAGTCACACACACACATTTATATTTAATTGTATGTTAGACACCAGACAGTCACACACACACACATTTATATTTAATTGTATGTTAGACACCAGACAGTCACACACACACATTTATATTTAATTGTATGTTAGACACCAGACAGTCACACACACACACATTTATATTTAATTGTATGTTAGACACCAGACAGTCACACACACACACATTTATATTTAATTGTATGTTAGACACCAGACAGTCACACACACACATTTATATTTAATTGTATGTTAGACACCAGACAGTCACACACACACACATTTATATTTAATTGTATGTTAGACACCAGACAGTCACACACACACACATTTATATTTAATTGTATGTTAGACACCAGACAGTCACACACACACACATTTATATTTAATTGTATGTTAGACACCAGACAGTCACACACACACACATTTATATTTAATTGTATGTTAGACACCAGACAGTCACACACACACACATTTATATTTAATTGTATGTTAGACACCAGACAGTCACACACACACACATTTATATTTAATTGTATGTTAGACACCAGACAGTCACACACACACACATTTATATTTAATTGTATGTTAGACACCAGACAGTCACACACACACACATTTATATTTAATTGTATGTTAGACACCAGACAGTCACACACACACACATTTATATTTAATTGTATGTTAGACACCAGACTGCTTTTATATTAACCACTAACGTTTCTGGAAAGTCTTTCTCTCTGACTGGCCTCGCTGAGGGAGTAGGAGCAGGTGACATCAGCCTGGAGAGGCAGTTGGAGACATGATCAAAGCAGGAGGCCTTTAAGGAAGCTACGGTGACTGGGTGACTGGGGAGGTGGCTTGGGAGAAGAGTTACATGTGTGAGGTTCCAGGTTTGATCCCCAGCACCATGTGTTTGTGTAATAATCTGCTTTCTCTTTTCCTCAGTAAGTAAGAGAAATGTTTGAGGTTTGGAAGTGCAAGAGGAACAAAGATGACATCAAAGGTCTTAGTGCAGGTCCTTTGGAGAGAACTAGAGAAGTCACAGCATCATTAAAGGAAGTGAAATCCTAGGGATGGAGAGAGAGAAGGAGATATAGAGAGTGGTCTTTGCCTATCCTACCCATACCCAAGCCTTTCCACAAGGGCCGGTTAGTTCAGCCGGCTTCCCCCGGGACCAGAACCTGTAAGGACCACACGAGAGTGTTGAATCATGCAAGGACTGAAGCAAACCATCGTGTGTGTGTGTGTGTGTGTGTGTGTGTGTGTGTGTGTGTGTGTGTGTGTTACACAGGTGGACGGAGAGAGAAGCTGCAAAGGTACAGAGACATAATAATAGTTGACCCCAGGCTTTGAACACATTCAATGTGTATGAATACCATATGAATACCTTATACCCAGTTTAAATTAAATACATCTGCTGAGGTGCTTTGCCAGCCATGCAGGTCACCAGGAAGGCAGCTATCATTGATATTAATGTACCAGCAAATCCACAACATACTCAGCATTGGAAATGTGAAGGGTTAGACACAGGCTACTGTGGTTCTGTGGTCTAGAAGAGTTTTCTCTTTTCTAAATCTTTGAAGGGAAGTCTGAAAAAAAAATAAGTTGAAACAGGACTGAGGGATAGAGAGAGAGAGAGAGAGAGAGAGAGGAACATTATTATATAGTTGAATTGATGTTTTCTGGGTTTTTTAAAAAATGTTTTTGATTGAAGGGATCAGTAGCATTGGTACACAGGCACAGCCCCTAAACTCCCCTTGACTGGCAACTAGGGGACACACCAGGACCCCAGTGTCTCTCCATCCTGCCCCCTTTCCCTCCTTCCTTTGCTTTGGAGCAATAAACCACATCCAGTCCAAGTTTCACCTATGTCCTTCTTTATTGTACTTTATTCTCATATAATGTTCAAAGTTTATGATTTCTATACACCAAGTAAAAACTATGACTCCAAGAGACTCTAATCAAGATGCTGACAAAATCATAAAATGTGTGTGTGTGTGTGTGTGTGGGAGAGAGAGAGAGAGAGAGAGAGAGAGAGAGAGAGAGAGAGAGAGAGAGAGGGAGAGAGAGAGCCTCTTAAAAGGTCTTGGGGCTTTGTCAACTCAATGCTACTGTTTGTGCTCAGTTTCCCAAGTTTCTGAAGTAAGCTTTCTCAACTATCTGAAAAATCAAAATGAAGATGGTTATTTGATGCTATCTTTTTCCGTTTTTTCCTGGGGAGTAAAATATTGTTTTCTCAGATTCTTATCCTTAGTTGTAAAATAATGAGACCAATACTTATGTGAACTGATGTAGAAATAAAGCCCAGCACATAGCAGTAAATATTATATGACATATAAGTAGATTATAATATTAAGTACATTTTAGAGAATATCTGAAAGGGGCCTGTGCAGTGGTGCACCTGGTTAAGTGCACATAGTACGAAGCTCAAGGACTCATGCAAGGATCTGGGTTCGAGACCCAGATTATAAGTAGTGAAGCAGGTATGCAGGTGTCTGTCTGTCTGTCTGTCTATCTATCTATCTATCTCCCCCTCCTCTCTCAATTTCTCTCTCTCCTATCAATAAAATGGAAAAGAAAAAAACATGGCCACCAGGAACTGTGGACTGAGCTCCAGTGATAACCCTGGAGGGAGGGGGGGATAGAGAAGGGGAGAGAGAGAGAAAGTTGGGGGCATCTAGAAGTATAGAGAAGAAGGAGGAGAAGAAGAATGAGCCATTTGCCAACAAAAGACTGTATTTCCAGACCAGCAATATGTTTAAACATCTAGGTCTATAAATTCAAACGCCTGGGAAGTCTGATTTGCGTTACCAAGGTAATTGCTTCCACAGCCTGTGGGACAAGCCTGCTTCTCCATCTTCTCTGTTCAATAATTGATCTGTCAGTCACCCCAGAGAGAAGCATATTAAAAATATGTCAGGATATCACAGCCACACACGCTTCATAAAGCGTCTGTCAGAACGTGTCTATTGTCTCAAAACATGTGTCTTTACATGGCAGAATCCGCTCACCCCTTTACGGGCACATTGAAATCTAAGTCAGCTCCTAAGAATCGGACAAGTGAGTTTTGTTTTTTAAGACAACAAAGGGCTGACTCTGTGGCTTAGCAGACAGATGATAGTGACGGTGTTCCCAGTTCATGGGCCTCTCCTGGGGGATTTGTCTGCTAGCTGGGAATTCTGGTGGCATTCCCGGATGGTGCTTGCAGAGAGATATGGATCCTGTTTTGGTTTTCTTCCAGTCATTAGGGGACAAGGAAGGATTTGCGAGTCGACAGTGAGCTCAAGGAGGGATCTCAAAGTCAGAACACGGTGGTCTTGGCATGAGTGATGGTAAACCCAAGAAAGGTATGGGCTATGGTCACTAAAACATAGGACTTCACGTAGGGGCTGGGCAGTGGCGCACCTGGTTGAGTGCATATGCTACAGTGCACAAGGATGCGGGTTCCAGCCCTGGTCCCCCACCTGCAGGGGGAAAGCTTTACAAGTTTTGAAGTAGGGCTGCAGGTGTCTCTCTCTGTCTCTCTTCCTCTCTATCTTCCCCTCCCCTTCTCAATTTCTGGCCATTTCTATTCATTAAATAAAGATAAAATAACAAAAGACTTTATGTGGCTTTGTCTGGGGTTTAACAGATGGGAGGTTTATTGTTTGGGTACAACAAAATAGGCAGGGAGTAGGGGGTGGCCCACTGGGTTAAGCACACATAGTGCAGGGACCCAAGCCAGGATCCAGGTTTGAGCCCCCGGCTCTCCACCTGCAGGACAGTCGCTTCACAAGTGGTGAAGCAGGTCTGCAGGTGTCTGTCTTTCTCTCCCCCTCTCTGTCTTTCCCTCCTCTCTCTATTTCTCTGTCCTATCAAAGAACAACAGTAATAACAATAACAACCATAAGGGCAACAAAATGGGAAAAAAATGGCCTCCAGGAGCAGTAGATTCCTAGTCTAAGCAGCAAGCCCCAGCAATAACCCTGGAGGAATAATAATAATAATAATAATAATAATAATAATAATGGCCAGGCTGTAGTGTACTTGGTTAAGCAGTCACATTACCGTGTGCAAGGACTCAGGTTCAAGCCCCTGGTCCCCACCTGCAGGGGGAAAGCTTCATATGTGATGCAGCAGGGCTGCAGGTGTCTCTCTGTCTCTCTCCATCTCTATCACAATTTCTCTCTGTCTCTACGCTATAATAAATAAATAAAAATAAAAACAGAGCAGAGATAGATAGCATAATGGTTATACAAACAGACTCTCATGCCTGAGGCTCCAAAGACCCAGGTTCAATCCCCTGCACCACCATGAGCCAGAGCTGAGCAGAGGTCTGGTAAAAATAAATAAATAAATAAATATTAAAAAATTAAAAATTGTAAAAAAAAAAAAGGGGGGGGATAAAAAAATAGGTAAAAGGTACAGATAAGCGAGTCATGATGACTGGAGCCAGGCGTCCCACACAGCCAATTTCCAGCACCCCTGACCCCGGGCTACATGTGTTTCTGCCCTGGGGGAAAATGGCTGGTGGGTGCCAGGATGCCAAGGAGCAGGGTGGCAGGTAAGGGCAGCAAGCACAGAGAGGGACTTCTGCCAGACACGTAAGTCACTTTCTGTATACCCACAATCCCTTGCTCACAGGATGATATCAGCTTTATGCTAAGTACCTTCAGGTCCCCAAGAATGGGAGAAGCCAGAGTGGACAAAGGCAAAGACTGTAAAGCCTGTCCGGCTTCAGGGGATGGATTCAGTCCAGTTAAACAAAGGGAGATGGGTGGTCTGAGGTGTAGACAGGGTGGCAGAGAGGTCGAGAGAGCCTTTGGCGCCTCTGCTGCAAAGGGGATGAACTGACAGCCTTGCACAGGGGAAATAGTGCTGAGCTGCCTCCATTTCTCCTTTTAGAGAGAGGAAGAAGGGGGAGGTATGGCGACTTCACGGCTAGAAAAGTTTAGCCGGCTGCCAGGGCTCTACGTTGACACCTGTCTCAGGGTAGAGACAGAACAACCCCAGTCGCCCTTGGGCAGATATGAGAAGACATCAGGTGGGACTCAGGACATCATCTCCAGCTGGACAGTGTCAGGTGTGAGCCTATGTGGGTCTGCTTCTAAATTCTGCTTCTAAGACCCCTTCTGTTGCATGGCTTGAGGTTGTGGTCTATTTACATAATCATTGTTTTCACTGGTTTAATCCCCACTGGTTCATGCGATATTTTCCTTCTCCCCACCCCCTACCCTACGGACTTCCTCTTCCTGACACCTCCACCTCAGGAGACATAAAAGACAGGGCTTTCGAATGAAGAGATTAGATTGTTGAACTGCATCTCCTCCTCTCCTCAATTGTTGTTTTCGATGGGTTATGTTGTTTTCGCTGGGCTAGCTTCATGGGCGGGTAACAGACGACCAGGGACTCATGGTTGAGCTGTAGGCAGTATCTCTTTATTCATGCAGGACGCAGCGCAATCTAAGCCGAGCTGAGCTAAACTCAAGGTAAAGTACTCTAAAACTCACAATGCTGTCTTTATATATACTTGCCAAGTAGGGTGGAAACAGGATGTGACATAGAGAGGGTGGAGAGAAAAGTGACTGGTGAAAATCAGAGTGTGACAAGGAGGGGGTGGAGCAGGCGAGAATCCTATCACTGAACCACCAATGCCCTGGAGGGAGGGTGGAACTTGTTAACAGTGGTTATGTAAATAGAATGAAGTGGTTATGTAAATAGAATAGTGTTAAGCAGGGGGGATTTAAACCAAATGAAACAGAAGGGGTCTCATGCATACCAACACTCAATAAAGACTGAACTGCATTCCCATGAGTCCCTGGTTGTCTGTCTCCCGCCCGCAAAGCTAGCCCAGCAAATGGTGCCCTGAACAGGGACTGGCAAGCCCTCCCCCCCCCAGCCCCAGCTCCCAGGAGTAAAGCCACGAAGCAACCAGGGAGATGAAAGACAGGGTTATTGGTAGGGCTGGGTGCCTGCACCACGAACCCACTGCCCCTGGAGGCTATTTTTCCCTTCTGTTGCCCTTGTTGGTTTTCATTATTATTATTGTTGTTTTTGTTGTTATCACTGTCGTTGTTGATGGACAGGACAGAGAGAAAGCTGAATTGGGGTGGAGAGTAGCTCCCAAATGTGAGGAAAATATATAAATAAACATATAAATATTTAAATAAATAAAAATATATAAATAAAGTTAATTGTTTACTTCATCAATCTGATCCAAGGCCCATGTCTGCTCACATTCAGCACAGGAGCCCGTGTGGCCTCCGAGTCCCTGTCAGTCTGAGCTCACAGTCCATGGGCACAGCGGGAACCTTCCAGGCTGCTCTCATGTCAGGACCCGTCTTCCTCGAGGGGCAGAGCAGGCTGACCAGCCTCCCTGCAGAGAGTGGGGAGTCCCCGCCATGGCTGCTCTGCAGTGAGGGCAGGTCCTGGAGAGGCCCCAAGAGGGCTTGTCGTGAGGTTCCTGATGGAGGTGACAGTGATGGTGGAGAGAGGGGGCTGTCAGAGTTGGTGTCACTTCTTAACTCAAGGTTAAACACTGTTTGTCAAAGGCGCACGTGAGTGACGGGTAGGTTGCTACGTGGGCAGAGTGCATGACAAGCTGACATCAGGTCCTGAGTTCAATTGCCAGGGACACAGGCGTCAGAGTGAGGTTCTGGTTCTCTCTCTTAATAAGAAAAAAAAAAATTTTTTTTTTAAATTTTAAGACACACATGAGTGTCTCTGGGCTCTGATTATTAAAAAGACCCAAGTTGAGAGATTCATTTTTGAAGTAAAACATAAATAATAATTTTTGAAAATTGATTCTCATTTGACCTTCCATGTGAAAAGTCACCAGAGCTTTGAATTTGTCTAGATTCATCTCAGGTAATAACTGCAAGTCAAGACAGGGAAGGCAGCACAGGGGTTCTGCAAAAGAGTTTCTGCCTGAAGTTCAGAGGTCCTAGCTTCAATCCCCATCTCCAACAGCAGCCAGAGCTGTGCAGGGCTCTATCCCTTCTGCCTGCGTCTTTCTCTCTCTCACTCAATTAAACAAATAGAATTAAAAATAATCACGAATCGGCAAGTATCACTTTAGACTGTGCCTTCTCTCCTAAGTAAAGAAGTGAATAGTAACAGAGATTGTTCTTAATACTCAGGGAGCCTCTCATTTTGAAAGAACACTGAGAATCACTTCCAGCAGATTAAAAAAAAAGTTCCCTTTTGATATGCAAAACACTGGAGCTGACTTATTTTAGCTAATTATCTTTTCCTCCAGGAGTCAGGCTGTAATGCAGTGGGTTAAGTGCTGGTGGTACAATGCACAAGGACCGGCCTAAGGATCCCGGTTCTAGCCTCCGGCTCCCCACCTGCAGGGGAGTCACTTCACAGGTGGTGAAGCAGGTCTGCAGGTGTCTGTCTTTCTCTCCTCCTCTCTGTCTTCCCCTCCTCTCTCCATTTCTCTCTGTCCTATCCAACAACGACGACAACAATAATAACTAAATATATATATATATGTATATATATGTATATATACATATATATATATATATATCTTTTCCTCCTGCAACACACTGAGTCAATACACCTCCCCCTCAGTCGTGTGAAACACACTTTAGGAGACATCAGAATGGCAAAGCTTTCCTCAGACAACTCTAGGATAGAAAGGGAGAAGAATGAACCAGCTGCCTTGAAAGAAAACGTTTTCACCTGAGAACAGTTTCCTCCTGGTCTCCTTACTGACCATGGCTGACAAACCACAGGCAGTCACTGGCCATTCTCACTTGACACTCCGCTTGGGGGAAAAAAATAATAACAATGATCTGAAGGTGCAGGGAACAGATATATTGTCCAGGACATTAAGAGGAATTTGATATTGCCTCAGATCAGCTAAAACCACACTGTAAAAATGTCCAGGGAAGCAGCTTAAAATGTCTGTTGACATATTATACCACTGACCTGACCAGTTGGAGTGTGAATATCAACTGTCTTGTTTTCAAGGGAGTCAACTTGTTTAGGGGGGGGAATAATAAACATCTGCTGTAAGGAAAGGGGGCCTTCCCTCAGGGAGGTCTCCTAGAACCTGTGAGCAGTGATGGTTAGAAGTGCTTTAATAATTTAGGTCCACTGACCAGACTCAGTCAGTTTATAAATTTGAAACATCCATCCTGATCTCCCTGGGCAGACGCCCTCACCCATGTGTCCCAGAGCCTCCCCTCCCCAGAGCCCTGCCCCACTAGGGACAGACAGACACAGGCTGGGGGTGTGGATCTACCTGCCAACACCCATGTCCAGCAGAGAAGCAATGACAGAAGCCAGAACTCCCACCTTCTGCTCCCCAAAAAGAATTTTGGGTGGGGGAGATAGCATAATGGTTATGCAAGAAAACTCTTATTCCTGAGGCTCCAAAGTTCCAGGCTCAATCCCCCATACCTCTATAAGCCAGAGTTGAGCAGTGCTCTGGTAAAAATAAAACAAAATAAAATAAAATAAAAGGAAAGAAAAGAGAATCATGTTCTCCTGATAGGAGTATATAATAATTCCATAGTGGGTTGCGTCATGGCACACTTGGTTAAGGGTACACATTCAGTGCACAAGGACCCAGTTTCAAACCCCTGGCCCCCACCTGCAGGGAAAAAGCTTCAGGAGTGGAGAATCAGGGCTGCAGGTGTCTCTCTGTCTCTCTCCCTCTCTCTAGTCCCCTCCTGTTGAACTTCTTTCTGTTTATCCAATAAATAAATAAAATATAAAGTGTAGTTATTTTAGGGGGCTGGACGGTGACGCATCTGGTTAAGTATACACATTATAGCGCACGAGGACTCAGGTTCAAGCCCCCGGTCCCCACCTGCAGGGAGGGGAGTCTGCACAAGTGGTGGACCATGACTGCAGATGTGTCTCTCTGTCTCTAGCCTCCCTCTCAATTTATCTCTGTTTTATTAAATAAAAATAAAAAATAAAGTTTAAAATAAAAAGAATTTTGGTTCATGTTCCCAGAGGGATAAAGAATATAGAAACTTCCAGTGGAGGAGATGGGACATGGAACTCTGGTGGTGAGATCTATGTGGAATTAAATCCTTGTTATCTTACATCTTTGTTCATCATTATTAAATCATTAAAAGAGAAAGAAAGAAAGAAACTGTGAACAAACATCTCTGAAGAATCTGTCTTATGTCTCAGTTCACAGAGAAATTTGACTGATTGGTGTGACAACTCTTGAGGGAACTTCTCTAGGCCTCTTAAAAACATTCCTTACTAGAGTCTACAGAAAGAATAGGCCTTGCTGGAACCCCACCTCTCCAGAGCCCTGCCCCACTAGGGACAGACAGACACAGGCTGGGGGTGTGGATCCACCTGCCAACACCCATGTCCAGTGGAGAAGCCATGACAGAAGCCACAGCTCCCACCTGCTGCTCCCCATAGAGAATTTGGGTCCAGGCTCCCAGAGGGATAAAGATCAGGGAAGTTTCCAATGGAGGGGAGGGGACAGGGAACTCTAGTGGTGGGAATTGTGTGGAGTCCTACCCCTTTTATGCTATGGTCTTGTTAATATTTTTTATTTTATGAATAAATTTTTAAAAAGAATAGTTCTTGCTGTGAAATGAAGGCTGGATGGTTTTCCCTGGTTACTTACCTCCTTTCTTGTTTTGAAGGCAGAGGGAAATCTTTCCAATCACATTCCTCTTATTCAAATGACACAGAACAGCTCCTTAAGCACATTCAGCCAACCCCCCAGGGAGAGGTAACCTGGAAGGGGGGCAAGTGCGTGGACTTCCTCTCTGCAAAGCAGGGTATTTGCAGAACCCAGCAAGAGGGTCATCAAGAATAGAAGGGAGAAGGCCCTGGCCATGGGTCTGTCACTTGATTCTTTGTTCCCCAGTTGCTTTGCAAGCCATGTTTTGCACTCAGCTGTCTGCGTAGGCATTAGAATTCTGGTATAAAATTATAGAAAAATGGCACTCCTGGGGCCCCAGGAAAGGACGTGGGACATCTAGCTGGCGTTCATGGAGAGAAAACTGAGGCTGAGAAGGGACTCCATCATTAAGGCTGCCTTGCTGTGTATTAGGAGACATCCTCTCCTGTGCCTTGGTAAATAGCACAGAAGGAAACAGGACTTTCTGTTAAGAACTCTATTACCGGCTTTTCTAATAATAATCACCAGGAGGAGAAGAAGCCTTGTGAAATCTGTTCATTTTAATAATACAAGGCCTGATAAATTAGCACCGAGGAGTCAAGCTGGTGCAGTGCTTAATCTCATCAGGTGCTCATTTCCTGTCACACCTTACATATGTAAAAGCACCCTCTAATTCTCATACCCCAGAGGAGATAATAATGTATTTCTATGTCATTAAAAACTTTGCAGAATTCACCGGGTTCTGAATCAGTCGGATCAGGAATTTTCTCAGAGGTGGAGTGGGGTCAGGAGGGAAGGCTCTTTATCTTCCCTGGAATCTGATTCCATGTTGAGGATAATATACCGAAGCTAAAACGTACTTGGATGCAAGGTATCCTGCTGAGGTCAGGAAGTGACAGGAAGTACGTGGGGGAACACAGACACTGCCGCACCACATCACATCATGTTCCCCAGATACAACCTGTGTGCCTGGGTGAAGGAAATTGCTGCCCAGGAAACAGGTGTGGGAACAGGTGTGGGTGTGGCTTAGAAAGGAAGTAGAGGCGGGCTTGCATGTTTATAAGCTACACCAGTGAGGGGGGCTTCTTCTCTTTCTCTGCATAGTGAGCATGTCCACATGTGAGTAAGCCTCACCCCTTCGCTCTCTCTGCCCTGTGAGTGTTCTCAATGTTCCTGAATAAAGTTTACAGTTCCTGAAAGTCATGCTTCCTGAGGAACCTTGACACAGGTAGGAAACAAACTTGGCCTGTAAAGGACCCTAGTACAGTTCCTTGTAGGCTCTGAGGGAGAACGTTGGCTCAACTTTTGACATTCTTCCTGCAGAGAGAAAGAGAACACAGTGGGCTTTCCCACTGTCTGGTTGTGGATCCCTTTTGATCACTTCTGCTTTCTACTTATAGATAATAATGTGGAACCCACCTCTGCAAACGACTTCTGTAGGAAGTATTGACAGAGAGAGATCCAGGTGGATGTTCAGCATATTTTTTTGAAGCTTTTGACACATCCCCTGTCTCATCTGTTATTAATGACATTGATTAAGCATTCACCGCCACCGTCTTCTAGTTTTATGCGGTGCGGAAGATGAATCACTTAGAGAATCCCTTTCATGATTTCCATCGTCGATGTTGTAAAGTAGATGTAATGGAACCAGAATGTGGTTCTGAATGTGGAGTGTTCTGAATGAACAACCTGAATGTGGAGTGAACAAAGGCACCGTTTTCCTGCTCTGCGTATCATGCATGACTAAATTGACTAAGTCCGGCGTCTGCATTGCCAAAACAACCTGTCAGTTCAGAGAAAACAATCTGTCAAAACAGCTACTTGGTGTCAGATAGGGATGCATCCTCTCTTTGCAACAGGCTTCCTGGGTGTTTGGTAGCACAAACTAGGAAGCTCATTTATTCCAGCAGTGTTACCCTTCTCGGGAAGCCTTGGCATCTGAAGAACAGGTGAGTGAGTGAGGGTGTGATGGAGATGAAATGGATGCTGAAGTCTAGTTGTTAGGGGCATTATTCCTGACCGAGTCTGTTTCCCATGTGTTTAAGGGGTTTGGCACACATAATCTCAACCAATAACTGAGGAAAAAGCGTGATTTTCAGGAATTTTAAACTGCACTTAGAATTGAGAACATCTACATGTTAGGCAGAGAGAGACAGAGAGAGAGAGAGAGAACCACACCCACATGTCTAGCTTATAAACATGCAAGCCCCGCCTTCACCTCCTTTCTAAGCCACACCCTTACCTGTTCCCACTCCCATTTCCTGGGCAGTGATTTCTCCCCCAGGTATACAGGTATTCTGTTTTGGTGCAGCAGTGTCTGTGTTCCCCAGGTACTTCCTGTTGCTTTTGACCTCAACAAGACCTGTCTGAGAGCAAATGGTTATTTCTCTTTCAGTGTGTTTCCTATAAATGTTAATTTTCCAGGAACACTTTGTAAAGACAACTGACTAGTACTTCACACAGACTACAGGAGTAACATTCGCAGAAATGGGAGATGTGAGGTTACTGTGTTTTGTAATATTCCTAAGACACTTTGAAACAGACTCTGATAAAAGCACACCTTAGGTGATAATGTTTAGTACATGTGTTCTTTGGCCACTTAGAACATAAGCAGTTTTTGGAGTGCTTGGTTTATGTCTGAGTGATGTTTCCTGCGAGGTGCAAGGAGTTCCAGATTTCTTGTGACATTGAGGTCATTAGAATAACCTCCATTGAGAGTCAGATGGTAGCACAGAGGGTTAAGCACAGGTGGCACAAAGCGCAAGGACCAGTGTGAGGTTCCCAGTTCGAGCCTCTGGCTCCCCACCTACAGGGGAGTCGCTTCACAGGCAGTGAAGCAGGTCTGCAGGTGTCTGTCTTTCTCTCCCCCTTTCTGTCTTCCATTCTTCTCTCCATTTCTCTCTGTCCTATCCAAGGACAGCAATAATAATAACAATTATAACTACAACAACAATACAAACAAGGGCAACAAAAAGGAAATAAATATTTTTTAAAAAGAAAAACCTTATTTAGCTTTTGCTTCATGTACAGAATATTGAATATATATATTTCCTTTTTTAAGCTGCATTGCTTGGGGGGCGCTGGGCAGTGGCACACCTGGCTAAGCACACATAATACTGAGCACAAGGACCTGTACAAGAATCCAGGTTCAAGCCCTTGCTCCCCATCTGCAGGGATGATGCTTCACCAGCAGCGAAGCAGGTCTGCAGGTGTCTCTCTGTTTCTCTCCCTCTCCCCCTCGCTCCCAATTTCTCTCTCTCTTATCCGATAAAATGGAAGCAGTATGTCCACCAGGAGCATTGGATCTGCTCCCTCCTGGCACAGTGCCCAGCGATAAACCTGGAGACAAAAACAAAACAAAACAACCAAATCGTCTGCTTCTGGGAGGAGAGGAATCCCGTGCTGTATTTCTCTGTACACAGCAGTGAGCAGAGACAGTCTAGGGTCTAATTTTCAGGCGATGATGGACGCTGAATCTTTATAGACGAGAAAAAAGAATATAGTGTGCCTCGGCTCTATGTGGGATTTCTGCGTCTGCTCCCTCTGCAGCAATAGCAAACAGGGCTGGCTTCTCAGGCTGAAGTAGCCAGAGGCCTGCAGTTAGGTGACTGCCCAGAGAAGCAGGGGCGGGGAGGGGGGGTACAGGTATAGCACAGTGTGGGAAAGCTTTGTGTTGCCAATGGGGCTATGTGCACCCATGTCTCTGTGCATTTGAACGTGTTCCCTTGAAACTGGGATTATGACAAAGTGTTCATCTGAAGAATGTGGCTGGAAAGTCTTTCTCTTCTCCTGTCTCTGTGTTCCCGCTTCCTTTATTGAGAAGATAGAGGGACCAGATGGAGGAAGGCCTGGCAGTTACAAGTGGAAGCTCAGAGAACCTGGGAGCATGGGTGGGAGCTCAGAATCTCTGACAAGCAGGCACTGGGCTTCAGCTTTTAGAATGTCTCTCCTGGGGCCTGGTGATGGCTCCCTAAAAAATAAGGAAGCTATCAAGGGAGGGGATTGGATATGGAGCTCTGGGGGTGGCAATTGTGTGGAAATGTACCCCTTTTAATCCTATAGTCTTGTCACTATTTCCATTTTATAAATCAAAAAAAAAATCTTAAGAGTAACTTTGGAAGACTCGCTCAAGAAATGCTGTATTCTTTTCATTTTTAAAACAATTGTATAGGGGCCAGAGAGGGGCTGAGCTTCAGCCCAGGCTCTGCTTATAGGAACAGGAATGCTTTCCTAAAGGAGCACAGTGTTAAAAGCCAAATCTGGAAACAAAAGACTTAAGTGTCCCCACCTGCTCCTGCTCCCTTCTAAACAAAACGAAACAAAACAAAACAAAACAGATGATTCCAGACCAATGATAGGCTTTGTTCTAGAAGGAAGTTTGAGGAGCCTGGTTGCTGGAGGTTTGAAGATGTCAAGATATATATAAAATGATATTGCATATTGCTTTCTTTTTAATTTTTAGTTATAAAAAGGAAATACTGATAAAAGCCATAGGATAAGAAGGGCACAACTCCACACAGTTCCCACCACCAGAACTCCATATCCCATCCCTTCCCCTGATAGCTTTCCTATTCTTTATGCCTCTGGGAATATGGACCCAGGGTCATTGTGGGATGCAGATGGTGGAAGGTCTAGCTTCTGTAATTGCTTTCCCCGCTGAACATGGGTGTTGGCAGGTCAATCCATAGTCCCAGCCTTTCTCTCTCTTCCCCTAGTGGGGCAGGTATATATATTATAATTTTTATTAATGGTTTATTGATAAACAAGATTATAAGATAACAGAGGTACAATCCCATATAGTTCCCACCACCAGAGCTCCATGTCCCCTCCCCTCCATTGGAAGCTTCCCAGGGAGGTCAGGATGGCATCATGGTAGCATCTGCAACTTGGTGGCTGAAAGATGGTAAGATAAAGCAGGGAAAATTGTTTAATAAATAGGAACCCCACAAGTGGAATAGAACAGATGAAACTAGGGGGTCTTTGTGTGGCAGAAGCTAGGAAGTCTATTTTAGATGTATTCCATGATGCCCATAATTCTAATAATTCATGCCTGAGCATGACTGCTAACATGCAGGTGGACTAAAAGTATTGTTTGGGAAGATGGTGTCAGAGAACAGGACCAGAAAGCTGATTAGGACAGATGATAAATACTGCTAACTGTTAACTCCATCCATCTAAGCCAGGGCCCATCCCTGTTCATATTTAGCAGAGGAGCCTGTGTGACTTCTGCATCCCTCTCAGTCTGAACTCACATCCCAAGAGGTTCTGAAAACTCGCTCATTTGATGGGTCGGCGTGACTCACCAGCCTGCTCTCCGCAATTTCACGTCTGTCTAATTGAGCCTGAAAGTTCACTAACCAGGATCCATTTAGTTCCTTGTTTCTCACAGTTCACAAGTTGTGTGACAGATAAGAAAGCTCAACACTGTGACTAGGAAAAAAGAAGAAAAAACAAAAAGTCCCCAGTCGAGGTTTCTACGATTATTTCCCTTCTAAGGAGCTCGAATAATGCTGGAACACATGTATCAAATCAAAAAAATAGGGTAAGAAGACATTTCTGACCTGCTCAGAGTATGCTGTAGCTCTGTCGCTGTGGTTAAGACAGGAAGAACTTGATGAAATTGCAGGGCACGTTCAAGCTGCCAGATGTAATTACTACTGAACTGAAGACCAAGCAGAACATCACTTCCCCTCCATGACAGAATGGCTCCTCGGCCCAACCTGAACACCGTGAGTCAACTGACTACCTCTTAGTCACACATTCAATTTGCTGATTAATGCTCCTGTGTGTCTCTGTCTCCAATGGAGGCCTGTCTGTGAGGTTCTTGTAAACTAGGAAGGCTAGACAGATGGATGGATGGATGGATGGGTGGGTGGGTGGATGGATGGATGGATGGATAGATAGATAGATAGATAGATAGATAGATAGATAGATAGATGAATAAACAGATAAATAGATAGATAGATCGATTAGATATAGATAGATAGATAGATAGATAGATAGATAGATAGATAGATGATGGATGGATGGATGGATGGATGGATGGATGGATGGATGGGAGGGTGGGTGGATGGATGGATAGATAGATAAATAGATACATGAGTAAATAGGTAAGTGGATAGATAGGTTGATGGATAGATAGGTAGATGAATGAATAAATAAGTGGATAGATGGATGGATAGATAGATAGATAGATAGATAGATAGATAGATAGATAGATAAGTGGATAGATAGGTAGATTGATAGATAGATGAATGAATAAATAAGTGGATAGATAGATGGATAGATAGATGAGTAAATAGATAAGTGGATAGATAGGAAGATGGATAGATAGGTAGATGGATAGATAGATAGATGAATGAATAGATAAGTGGATAGATGGATAGATAGATACATAGATAGATGGAAAGACACTTATAAATCAATAGCATTTCTGGAAACTAAGAAATAGATGTGAATGTGGACTAGTTGATAGGACAGGAACTTTTTACTTAGTTCATGTGATCCTACTTCCCCACAAAATGTTCTGATCTCTTCATTAATTTTTTTTTTAATTTTTATTTATAAAATGGAAATAATGATGAGACTATAGGATGAGAGGGGTACAATTCCCACCACCAGAACTCCGTATCCCATCCCTTCCCTTGATAGTTTTCCTAGTCTTTATCTGTTTGGGAGTATGGACACAGGGTCATTATGAGGTATAGAAGGTGGAAGGTCTGGCTTCTGTCATTGCTTCCCCATGGAACATGGGTGTTGGCAGGTGGATCCATACTCCCAGCCTGCCTCTCTCTTTCCCTAGTGGGGCAGGGCTCTGAGGAGGCGAGAGTTTAGGACACATGGTGGAGTCATCTGTCCAGGGAAGTCAGGTTGGCATCGTGGTAGCATCTGGAAGCTGGCAGCTGAAAAAGAGTTAAGATATAAAGCAGAACAAATTGTTGACTAATTATGAACTTAAAGGCAAAATTACATCAGATGAAGATTTAGGGTCCTGAAATTAGTGCAGTCTGGAACGTTCCAAGCCGTGACCAGGCAATGTGATTTATTTTTTTTTAAGATAGGTTAGTAAAAATGTTGCACTTTCCTTTAATGTCCTTTTGTTGCCCTTGTTGTTTTATTGTTGTAGTTATTATTGATGTCATTGTTGTTGGATAGGACAGAGAGAAATGGAGAGAAGAGGGGAAGACAGGGAGTGAGAGAAAGAGAGACACTTGCAAACCTGCTTCATCACTTGTGAAGCGACTCTCCTGCAGGTGGGAAGCCCGGGTCTCGAACCAAGATTCTTGCCGGTCCTTGCACTTTTTTTTAAAATTTTTTTTTATTTAAGAAAGGAGACATTAACAAAACCATAGGATAAGAGGGATACAGTTCCACACAATTCCTACCACCCGATCTCCATATGCCATCCCCTCCCCTGATAGCTTTCCCATTCTCTATCCCTCTGGGAGCATGGACCCAGGATCTTGTGGGTTGTAGAAGGTGGAAGGTCTGGCTTCTGTCATTGCTTCCCCGCTGAACATGGGCGTTGACTGGTCAATCCATACTCCCAGTCTGCCTCTCTCTTTCCCTAGTAGGGTGTGTCTCTGGGGAAGTGGAGCTCCAGGACACATAGGTGGGGTCATCTGTCCAGGGAAGCCTGGTCAGCATCATGCTGGCATCTGGAACTTGGTGGCTGAAAAGAGAGTTAACATACAAAGGCAAACAACTCGTTGAGCAATCATGGACCTAAAGACTGGAATAGTGCAGATGAAGTGTTGGGGGGTATTCCCTGCAGGCTCTATGTACTTCTGCTTTCAGGTGTATATTTTTCTCTAGTTTATGGGCATGTGTGAACATATGCTGTATCTCAGGGGGCCAGGACTATATCTAGGTTTGGGGACTTTATTGGGGATTAAATTTTTATAATTATATTCAATGATCTATTGGATAGAGACAGCCAGAAATTGAGAGGGAAGAGGGTGATAGAGAGGAAGAGAGGGGCCAGCTAGTGATGCACCTAGTTAAGAGCTCACATTACAATGCACAAGGACCCAGGTTAAATCCCTTAGTCCCCACCTGCAGAGGGAAAGCTTCACGAGTGATGAAGCAAGTCTGCAGGTGTCTCTCTCTCTCTCTCTCTCTCTCTCTCTCTTTCCCTTCTTATTTGCCCTCCACACTCAATTTCTCTCTGACTCTACCCAATAATAAATAAATACAAATATTATTTTAAAAAAAGAAGAAGAAGAAAGAAGAGAGAGGGAGAGAAACCTGCAACACTCTTTCACCATTCACAAAATCTCCCCCCTGCAGGCGCTTGAACCCAGTTCCTTGTACATTGTAACATGTACTCAACCAGGTTGTGCCACCACTTGTGCCCTCAAGTCTCTCTTTGCTTTCATTGGCATGGATTATCAAAAGGAGAACCTGGTTCAGTTGCCAGCATGGTTAATCTTTGGGAAGCTAAACACCTTGATCCTGTCTAATAGAGTCAGGTGTGTCCTTTCCTTACTGTTGAACGCCATTTTGTACATGGGCAGGCATCCATGTCCATCCACCAGGCCACCCCCAGATGGTGAAGCCCCCTTTGACTGCTCTCAGTGAGACAGCTTGCAAAGGGCCTGCCTACTACTGGTCCCTCTCAGGACTGGGGCACTTCTGTTAGTCACAAGACGGGAGCTTTTTCTGTCCCATTTAGCATTTCCTGAGATATGCAGGATTCCGGGTGATCTTGTCTCCTTCAAACAATAGCACATTCTCCCCGCACACAGAAGATCTCCATTAGTGGGAGATGGCTTTCTTTGTGGTCCAGGCTTTGAGTGCTTTGAGTATCCAGGGCATTTCTCGCTTGACCAAATCGTCACCATCCTCAAATCCCTTTTCTGGCTCACCATCAATTTGTGGTTCCAACATCTACCTTTGGACTTCCATGATAAGCTTTCTGACTAAGATTTGGCAGCTCTTTTAAAAGTCTTTTTCTAAAGGAGGCTCTTAAAAAAAAAAACAGCTTTCAAACATCACAATTAGAGATTATTTAGTCTATAAAAGTCTTATAAAAAAAGTCAATTGGAAAATGCCAAGGGACACTGTGCAATTAGTGTGTACCAGAGTACTTAATAATGAACACACAAAAGACTGACACCTGTTTCTTTCCAACCCCCTCATTTATTTATGCTACAGGGAACTTGATGAGAGAACACAGTGTTTCCTCACTAGAGCCTCTGGAATTTCTGCATCAGCAGAGATATTTCTTCTAGAAAAGAGAGAGGAAAAAGAGGGAGGAGAGAGGAAAGAGGGGAGAGGGGAGAGGGGAGAGGGGAGAGAGGGGAGAGGGGAGAAGGGAGAGAGGGGAGAGGCAAGAGAGGAGAGAGAGAGAGAGCAGCTTTGGCTGTTGTTGTTTTGGTTAAGTCTCACTAGAAAACCTAGTTACAGGACCAGTCTGAATCTACCAGAAGGTATTTTCTTGTCCAAGTTCTGCCATTAGCCGTGCTGTGTCCTTGAGCCAAGTCCCTTTGAAGCAGGTGGGCAGGTCCCCATGATCTCAGAACCCTTCCCAGGGCAATGGGTCTGTGATGTGACTGAAATCACAGCTCAGGAGACGATGTATATTTCGCTTTTCTTCATACACCTGGCAAAGACACACAGTGACTGCAGCAATGTTGCAGTCAAGAAAAGTGCCCTGTGCAAAGCATTCCTTGCTCCTTCAGGGAAAACCAAGTTTGAGTTTTTGGTTGTAGAGCTAGAATGCTTTTTCTTCCCAGGCTTCCCAGGGAGGTGGCTTAGCTGTGAGGTAGTGAGACAGATACTTCCGAATGAAGTGCAAGGACCAGAGGAGGACGGTCTCTTGGGGACGTCAAATGAAGAGGGGCAGAGGTAAGGAATTGGGAATGCAGTCAGCCCTTGTTACATGGCAGCTGTTTCCAAACCATTAATTTAATCGTGTTTCATCTCAACCGCACAGATTCTAATCCCTGCCTTCTGCTCAGGGCACGTGTGAAGCCTTCCTGACAGTCCCACAGAGGAAGCTGAAATCCTCGTTTTCACAGCCTTTGCTCTGAGTGACCCCCTTCTTCTGTTTGTTTTTTTGTTTGTTTGTTTTTAAGAGCAGTTTCTTTCTGTTGTTTAATTTGGGAGACAAATGGTTTATAGTAAATATAGTTAATACATGTGCAAAATCGGTTTTCTGCAAGACTCTCTCACCCCCAGCCAAGCTTCTCCTCCACCATCCTGTAACAGGAGGGACCTCCCTCAGCCCCAGCCCCCCACACAGAGTCCTTTACTTTGGTACAATTCACCAAAGCTAGTTCCTTGTTCATTAATCAGGAACCTAAAGTGTTTATCTACTTCCCTCATATTTGGGGATTACCCTCTGCCCTGATCCAGCTTTCTAGGCCTATTCTCAACTCGGACACCATCTTCCCAGACAGTATTTTTAGCCCACCTGCATGTTATGGACCCCTTAGAACATACCTAAAATAGACTTCCTAGCTTCTTCCCACATGAAGTTGTGAAGATTTATGGAACTCTCCCTCCCTGGAGTCTAGCTCCTGGCTTTCTGGACCTCCTGTTCTGTGTAGAAGCTTGACCACCTCTCCATACTCTGATGTCCTGAACTCTGTCTGGCTGTCTGTATATATGACTCACAGCACTTACTCCAGCCTGTGAGAGACGTTTAGCTTCTGTCTGTCTTGCCTTCTTATTTCAGGGAGAGAGCTGGGCGCACGCTTGTCTTAGTCACCCTGAGATAACCTGGGGAAGATGCATTCTATTTTTTAAATATTTTTTATATTTATTTATTTAATTATTTTCCCTTTGGTTTCCCTTGTTGTCTTCTATTATCGTTGTAGTTATTATTGTTGTTGCTATTGATGTCGTCATTGTTAGATAGGACAGAGAGAAATGGAGAGAGGAGGGGAAGACAGAGAAGGGGAGAGAAAGACAGACACCTGCAGGCCTGCTTCCCCGCCTGTGAAGTGACTCCCCTGCAGGTGGGGAGCCAGGGGCTCGAACTGGGATCCTTATGCCGGTCCTTGCGCTTTGCGCCACGTGCACTTAACCCACCAGACTCCCGTGAAGATGCACTCTATGAGTGAATGAAGCATGGGCAAAATGCAGGACTCAGCTTAGTTCCCTGTACCCAGCACATTGAAGAAGAGCTGTGGCAGTGCTCCCACGCAGGAAGGAAACCACAGGAATTCTCAGACATAGCAGGCAGAGCCAGAGGTACAGGGCAGCTGGCGGCCCTGTGAGAGAACTTGGGGCAGACAGACACTGCGCCACTGTCCCGGAACACATGTTCCCCAGGGATTCATGTTTCCAGTGCTATTGAGGGAATAAAATGCATGCTGCACAGGGAAAGGAGAGTGGTAACAGGTGTTGGGAAGTGAAGGCGGGGCTTGGAGGGATATCAAAGCTGATGTTCTGGGTGGGGAAGTTAACTCTTGTCTGAGGTGGGACCTCCCTCTCCTTCTTTCTCTCTTATTACCCACTTATACCCCAACATGTCGGTATTCGTAATTTTCTTGAATAAAATCTTTGAATAAACCTGGAAATCACACTTCCCCTTCAATTCTTTGTTGAATGTATGTGTGACAAACTTCAACTCTGTGGGGAATGAACTCCCCCCCCCCCCAGTGCATGACCACGTGACAGGCCAAGTGCTGCAGGTGAGACCCCAGCAGACAGTCTTCACTGAGGCGTTGCATTGGTTCCCACCACCCTCCTTGGTCTCGCCTCCCTGTAGCCAGTCTGACTCAGTGCTTGGAGGGTTTCCTCCAAAGACAGTCTTTCCCCCCCCCCCCCAAATTGCATGGGCATGTTCAGAAGGATCTGAGTATGTTCACATTCAAGAAAGCAAGTTTCAGGGCCAGGTGGTGATGCACTTGGTTAAGCGCACCTATTAAAGTGCACAAGGACCCAGGTTCAAGCCTCTGGACCCCACCTGCAGGGAGAAAGCTTCACAAGGGGTGAAGCAGGGCTGAAGGTGTTTTCTGTCTCTCTATCTCCCCCTCTCCTCTCAATTTCTCTGTTTCTATTCAATAATAAACTAAAAAAAAAAAAGAAAGCAAGTTTCTTTAATTTCCATATACAGTGCAAAATGCCCAGTTCCATTGATTTCAGTAGTTGTTCTTCTTCTAACGTTTGCCCTTCTTTCGTAGCCAGTCAACAGCGTCAGGTGGAGCCTGATGTCAAGTTTCGAGACCTCCTTTGAATCTGGAGAGGTGGAAGTTGTTGACTATGTGGGTCATAGTCTGCCTGGAGCCGCAGGGGCAGTTCGGGTCGTCTCTGGCTCCCCAGCGATGGAACATAGTGGCGCACCGGCCATGGCCTGTTGGATAGCGATTGAGGAGGGCCCAATCATAACGTGCTAGGTCAAAGCCGGGTTGCCGCTTGCAGGGGTCTGTGATGAGGTGTTTGTTCTTTACCTCAGCTGACTGCCAGCTCTGTTTCCAAGAGTCTGGAACAGAGAAGTTCACTGTAGGCATAGGGGACCAGATTGGGTGACGAGACGTCAAGCGTTGGACAGGGTGGGCGAAGATATCCACGTATATTGGCAGGTCCGGTCGAGCGTAGACGTGGGAAATGAACTTAGATGATGCCGCATCCCGACGAATATCTGGCCAGGCGATGTTGCTAAGAACTTGCAGCCATGGAACCGGGGTGGAACGGATGGTTCCAGAAATGATCCTCATGGAGGAATATAATTTGGAATCGACCAAGTGGACATGGGGGCTACGGAACCATACCAGTATTCTGCAGTGGAATAGCATAATACCAGAGATGATGATCGTAGTGTGGAAGTGCTCGCGCCCCATGAGGAGCTGGCCAGTCTTGCAATGATGTTATTCCTCGCACCCACCTTTGCTGCAGTTTTTATGAGATGTTCGTGAAATGACAGGGTGCGATCGAGAGTAACGCCAAGATAGACTGGCTGGGCTTCATGCCGGATTCTCGTATCGTCAAGCTGTACATTAAGCTCACGTGAGGCCGAGGCATGGTGTAGATGGAAAACAGATGATACCGTTTTTGCAGTGCTAGGGATTAGTCGCCATTTTTTTACAGTAATCAGATATCAGAAACATGTCTTTCGTGAGTGTTTCCTCGAGGATGTCGAACTTGGATGCCTGAGTTGCACAGCAGATGTCATCGGCGTAGATGAACTTCCTTGAAGAAGTTTCTGGGAGGTCATTGATGTAAACATTAAATAGCGTAGGAGCCAGAACAGAGCCCTGGGGGAGGCCACTTGAGACAAGTCTCCATCTGCTAGACTTGTCACCCAGATGCACCCGGAATCTTCAGTTTTGGAGAAGAAACGATATCGTGTTGGCCACCCATGGAGGCAGGCATCTTGAGATCTTGACTTTCAGTAGTTAATATTCTGTGACAGGTTGAATGGGCCCCTTTCTGTTTCACTCAGTGTGCCTCTATGTGCACCTTCCCCAGCATTTTAGTAGTTAAAATAATTGAGGACTAGAAAAATAGCTCACCTGGGTGGTGTTCCTGAGCTTGAGTCCAGCCCCATTACATTGAAGGAAGTGTTATGGAGATAACTCCCTCCCATCCCTCCCTTCTCTCCTCTTTCAGTCTCTGTCTCCGTCTCTCTTCTTACCTTAAAAAGAGTACTTAGAGCAGTGACTCTTGGTGGTAAGAAGCAAATATATCTGAGACTGGATGGTGACACACCCACCACCATGCTCTAGGACCTTGGTTTGAGCCTGAAACCTTCACCTGCTGGGAGGGCATTTCATGGGCAGTGAAGCGGTGGTGCAGGTGTCTCTCTGTCTCTGTCCCTCTCTATCTCCCACTTCCCTCTAGAGTTCTCTCTGTCTCTATCCAATAAACACATCAAAGGTTAAAATTATATAAAGAAAACATCCATATCCTTATTCATGATTCAGCTTCAGGCCAGCCATGAATTAAATATCACACTCTAAGAGATTTTGTTCTCTTCCCCACCCCCTTTCCTGTCTAGATCTTTTCTTCTTTCTGTATTTCTTTTATCGTTGTCCAAGAAGAAAGAGACACAGGAAAAAAAAAAATGCTGCTGGAGTTGATTTCCCTGGGCTTTGTTCCCCCCATGGTGGGATGGAGTTTGAGAGCTGGCTGGTGGCCCCTCAGACCCTGTGATGCCCCCGCCCCCCAGCCCAATGGTTGCCTGCTTCTGTGTCAGGTTGCTTGGCATTTGCTCTGCGTAGGGTGGATGGAATAACAGCCTCTGACATTTGCTTTGGACTAAAGGAAGGTCGAGCTTCTCCCGCCCAGAGCTCAGTCTCCTACCAGGCTGCCTCTCAAAAGGCTGCCTGGGATGCTGTCCTGAAACTGTTTGCTTTCAGCTCTACCCCACCCCACCCCACTCCACCCCACCCCACCCCACCCCACCCCACCCCACCCTACTAACAAGAGAGTGGTGACTCAGAGAAGAACATTTTGATACCTGCTGAGAACATAGCTGACCCCAGAGGCTTGGCTGAACTCAGATGCTCTTGCATGATTTGTACACATCCTGCTTGGGGGCAGGTGGGGGACTTGTCCATCCGTGAGGAAGGTGTGGGAGCCCACTTCCTGTCTCCGTTAACATGCAAAGATTCGCTTATTGTTAGATAGAAAGGGAGTCAGACCAGAACACTGCTGTTGGTACTGGTACTGGGGAGTGAACCTAGGGCCTCAGACCTGCTAGGTGGGGGAGCGACTGGCCCACGGCCTCCAGTCTGTCTGTTGACCTGAAGGTTGGGGGTTAGCATGCTCACATGCTTACAATGGACTTCCTGTCTGGTGATTGACAGCTGCACGTCAGAGACCAGAGAACAGCACATTCTGCAGCAGCCAGAGTTTATGTGAGCACTCAGTGAGTCACTTCAATGGTACTTACTATTTTTAACCCTGTTTTCCAGTTTGGTTTGAATGCTTGATCAATACCAATGAACTAAAAAAGAATAACAAAGAATGATGGCAACCTTGAAACTTACCAGGAGTCAACTCTGGAATGGCACATTACTTATTTGGAAAGATGTTTTTATTAGTCATTTGCAAGAGTATAAGATGACAGGGGTACAATTCCATACCACTAACACCACCAGAGTTCTGTCCCAGCAGCTACACTGCAGCAGTGATCACTGTAGTTCTCCCAAAGTTGAAGTTGACTCAGTCTCTCTCTCTCTCTCCATCTCTCTCTCTCTATATATATATTTTTTTCATGTTTATGTGTTCTAATTCACTATATTCCATTTAGGAGTGAATTCATCAGATAATTGTCGAGTTTTTTATTTAATACTGAACATTCTTTCTTACTTATATTTTATGTTTGTCTCATTTTTATTAGTGATTTAATAATGATTAACAAGATTGTAAGATAAGAGGTATACAATTCCATAGAATTCCAGTGCAAGGTGGTAAGATATAAAGCAGGACAAACTGTTCAATAAATAGGAACCCCAAAGTAGGACCAGAACAGACGAAGCTAGGGGTCTTCCTGTGGGAAGAAGCTAGGAAGTTTGTTTTAGGTATTGAACATAATTACAATGGCTCTTCTCTGAAGATGTTAAGAAAAGCCAAGAGAAAGATCTGTAATTTTCTCTGTAGAATCACTTTTAGTGTCATTTTTATAATCACTGTTACAGTTGTAAAAAGAATTTTAAAAGCTTGTTTGTGGACACTGGAGACTTTTTTTTTTTTTTTTTTTGTCATCTTTGGGTTTTCAATTCTTCTGTTTTTTGTTTTTTGTTTTTTTCTTTTTAGGTAGAGTGACAGAGAGGGAAAGACACTAAAACACTAAAACTTCCTCAGTGCACGGTGACTGGGTGTTTGAACTTGTCTTTCACACGTTACAAAACCAATCCCAGTGAGCTGTTTTCAGGACCCTCATTTGGCTTTTTTTTTTCTCACCTCCAGAGTTATCACTGGGGCTCAGCTTGGCGTCAGCACTATGAACCGGCCGCTTCTGGCGGCCAGTTTTCCCTTTTTTTTTTTTTTAATATTATTTTTGTTGTCATTATTGGATAGAACAGAGAGAAATTGAGAGAGGAAGGAAGATAGAGAGAAGGGGAGAAAGAGACATTGAAAATTCAGGGCCTGTGAAGCGACCCCCCTGCAGGCGGGGAGCCCGGGGCCTCGAACCAGGATCCTTGTGTGGGCTCTTGTACTTAGTACTATGTACACTTAACCAGATGTGCCACTACCCAGCCCTCTCTCTGGGATTTCTTTTTTCTTTTAATAATTAATCATCTCCATCTGAGTTCCAGCAGTAGCGAACACATTGTACTCCAACTGCTTTCTGCCTGCCCGCAGTGTAGACAGACACAGAGAATGATGTTTTGCGGGGTATTTCTAACCTGGCTGTGGAATGCTAAACATCCTCGTGGTCCCAAGTTTGTGTCCCTGAGGGATGCTGAGGAGGACGTGACCTCCTGGCTGGGTCTCTGTGTGCTTCTGGAAGGAATTCAGCAGGGCCTGAGAGGCCAGGCACTCACTGCTCAGCAAGAGAGCAGGTGGTCTGCTGGGAACTGAGCAGGTTTCAAACCTACTAATATATTTCTCTGTGTGCATGGGCATGTGTCCAGCAGCCCAGCATTGATCTTGATCTGCTTAATCAGAAACACCTCCCTGGAGCTCTATGGAGACGGGCCAGATGGGTGAATAGACTGCTTGCAGTCTGTGGAGGGTTGTATTGGCATAGTAGCACTGGCAGGCATTTCCAAGGACTGAGTTAGCATTCTCCCCTTATCTGGAAATTCACTCTTCTTTGCTTTTGAGTAACTCATTTCTAAGTAAAGACTTAGAAATAATATCCACAGTGAAAGTCAGTGGATCGGGGCTCCGTGGTGGCACACCTGGTGGGGCGTACATATTGCAATGCACAGGGACTTGGGTTCAAGGCCCCGGTCCCCACCTGCAGAGGGAAAGCTTTGCAAGTGGTAGAGCAGGACTGCAGGTGTCTCTCACTGCCTCTCTCCCTCTCTGCCATTCTCTTTTATCTCAATTTATGACTGTCTCTACCCAACAAATAAAGATAATAAGCTATCAGGGGAGGAGATGGGATACGGAATTCTGGTGGTGGGAATTGTACCAAGTTGTACCCCTCTTATCTTATGGTTTTGTCAGTGGTTCCTTTTTATAAATAAAAAAAATAAGTCAATGGATTAAAATGTTAAAAAAAATAATACTGACATGACACACAATTCCACAAATGAGAGGCTGGGTGGCACACCGGGTTGAGCGCACATGTTACAATGAGCAAGGACCCAGGTTCGAGCCCCTGGTCCCCACCTTCAGGGGAAAACTTTGCTAGTGGTGAAGCAGGGCTGAAGGTATCTCTCAGTCTCTCTCCCTTTGTACTCACCCTTCTTCTCAATTTCTGGCTGTCTACCCAATAAATAAGTAAAGCTAATAAAAATACATGTTTTTAAAAAAATGCAACAAATTGGGATGGAGGTAGATAGCATAATGATTATGCAGACAGATTCTCATGCCTGAGGCTCCAAAGTCCCAGGTTCAGTCCCCACCATCACCATAAGCCAGAACTGAACAGTGCTCTTGGGATCTGTCTAGGATCTGCACAGCCAAGGCCTGGGTGAGCTGTCAGGGAGCTAAGAGCACACTCAGGGGCCGGGCAGTGGCGCACTTGACTGAATGAGTTCAAGCCCCCAGTTCCGTCCTGTAGGGGTAGCTTCACAAGGGGTGAAGCAGGGCTGCAGGGGTCTCCCTCTGTCTCCTCCGTCCTTTTGAGTTTCTCTCAGTTCTCAGTAAATGAGTAAATAAATAAAATGTTGAGAGAGAAAGAATACTCACCTCTTTCAGGACTAGTTGGCTGTGATGGCTAAGTACGGGATATACTACATGTTGAATGCTATGAACCATAATATATATATTCGCACCAGGGACCTGCCACTGGAGCTCAGTGTCTGCATGAGGAATCCACCACTCTGGTGGCCATTTTTTCCATTTTTCCCCCTCTTCTTTTTTTTAATCTTTATTTATTGGATAGGGACAACCAGAAAGTAAGAGGGGAGGAGGTGATAGAGAGGGAGAGAGACAGAGAGACATCTGAAATCTTGCTTGCTTCACCACACTCACAAAGCTTTCCCCGTGCAGGTAGGGACCGGGGGTCTTGAACTCAAGTCCTTGTGCACTGGAACATGTGGATTCAGCCAGGTGTGCCATCACCCATTGCCCCCCCCCCGTTTTTGTCCTTTTATTTTTTTATTTGACAGGACAGAGAGAAATTGAGACAGGAGGGATTATAATCAGTCATGGCGACTGGCAGGTATTGGGTCAGTCTCTTTCCCCATCTCAATCAGGATACGGTAAATTCCCCCTACCTCCCCCCACCACCACTGTCCCTTCTCATCAGGTAATTTGAAAGTGGGACACAACTTTTCTTCAATAAAACATAAGATGAGAACTTCAATTTCTCTCTCTTTTTTTTGCCTCCAAGGTTATCACTGGAGCTCGGTGCCTGCACTACAAATCCACTGCTCCTGGAGGCTATTTTTTTCCCTTTTTATTTATTGCCATTGTTATTATTATTGTTGTTATTGCTGTCATTGTTGGATTGGACAGAGAGAAATCAAGAGAGAAGGGGGAGACAGAGAGAGAGAGAAAGATAGATACCTGCAGACCTGCTTCACCATGCTGGTGAAGCGACTCCCCTGCAGGTGGGGAGCTGGGGGGCTCGAACTGGGATCCTTGAGCTGGTCCTTGCGCTTTGCGCCACCTGCGCTTAACCTGCTGTGCTACCACCTGGCCCCCGAGAATTTCAATTTCTAACTTCAAAATTATGGAATATTAATTAGGGTCACATGTGTTACTCAGTGTAACTTCTTGTCCCTCGTTCTAACGCAACAGAAAACCCCCCCTTTTTTTTTCAAACATAGTATTCCTCAAAGATTATCAAGCTTAGAAAAAGAGTACAATTTCTAGATTTTTCTGAAATCAGCAATGCTTTTCAGATATGCTTCCCGACAAGCGGAAAACCCACTAATTCCGTTAGGAATTTCACAGCTTTGAGTATTTTTCTTCTCATCCTGAGGACTTTAAAATGTCTAGTTGTGCAAATTAGACAAAATTGCTTCTCAATTTCTTAGAAATGTGAGAAAAACTACTGAAATCTTTATGGGCATAGAAAAAAATGCACAAATGATTATTTGGATTAAGGAGCAATAATCTGGAATATAACCTCTGCGTTTCTCTCAATAGTGAATAAAAATAGCAGGCTTGCATTTTGAAAATCATGATTATTTTACAGGAAGACAGTAACTCGAGTATCATCCTTTCAGACCTAAAGGCCGAAGGTCACTGGTTTAGGAATTGGGAGAGGAAGGGTATCAGTGTTTTTCATTTCATCCTGCTTGAGTGCTTTTTTGAATGGTTCAGATGGTTTTAGCTAGGGGATTCATATTTGTCACTAGGAGGACACATTCTTTCTGGAAGACCTGAAACTGAGAAGGACTTATTCCTCAATGAAAAGAAAAATCTGGGAGCAATGCACCTTCTACACCCCAAAAAGAATTCAGGTCCAGGCTCCCAGAGGGAGAGAAATGGTAGGGGAAGATGACCAGAGGGCTCTGAACTCCAACTCCACCAGGACCCAGAGAGAAAAGGGAAAAAAAGGGACGGACATTTGGATGGAGTAAGAGGTGTAGGTGTGACTCGCAAAGAGAGAGAAGGTGGGACCAGAGGGGGAAAATGGGCAAATCTACACAAAGATAAACAGATAGTTGCAGAAATAATAGTTAACCCACATCTGCGACTTTGGGAGAAAGTCTGGAGCTTCCCATAGAGGGAGTAGGGATCCAGAACTCTGGTGGTGGGGGCGGTGCTGAGTTGTAGCCCTGTCATCTTGTAATTTTGTAAATCAGTATTAAATCACTAATAAAAATAAATAAATAAAAGATAAAAGAAAATCTGGGAGTGACAACAGCCTCGTGCATGTGACTCCAGGGCTCTCTCTCTCTCTTGCTGCGCCCACCTTCTGCGGGCATCGATCTAGAATGACAGGCTCAGTGGACAGGCAGTACCTCACTGCAGTGTCAGCACGTGCAAGGTGCATGGCGTGTTGTAACTGACAACTGTACTCATCAGGGTCCTGCTAGCCCTTGTGGTAACAGGTGGGAAGAGAGGCCCCTGATGATCTGGTCAACATTTGACAGCCCAAGAAATGTCTTTCTGTTTTCTTCTTCCATGGATAATCAGTCTCAAATAGGCATCTTGGGAATGGGTTTTGATAATCAGTCTCAAATAGGCATCTTGGGAATGGGTTGATGACTGGGTTCTTACTAAGAGAAGGTAGGGCTGAAGAGATAACTTAGCCTATTGGAGTGCCGGACTTGCCCACCAAAGGCCCCAGAGAGCATCAGGTTTCATTCCCAGTACTACCTCATATTTGAACTGAGCTGGTCTCTAGTCTCTCTCACTTAAAATAAACAAAAGATTCTATAAAAAAGTAAGAAGGATACACTTTATTTTTTTTTAATTTTGAAACTATTTTATTTGATAGGTCAGAAAGAAATTGAGGGGGAGAGGAGAGAGAGAGAGATGGGGGAGACAGAAAGAGAAAGAGAGAGATGGGGAGAGAAAGAGAGAGAGACCACACTGTTCCACTGCTTGTGAAGCTTCCCCTCGCAAGTAGGACCTGGGGGCTTGAACCTGGGTCCTTGCACATGGTAAGTGAACACCAGCCCACCCCATGAGCACATTTTTTTTAGAAGGAACTCTCAGGTCACTGATTTCAGATAGTGATATTCCTTAGTGATTTTAGCCTTTAAAACACAATAGTGACTTGTTACTGCTTTACAATCATTTATTAAGAAAAAGAACTTTTCATGGTTTATGTGCATGAGGAGGGGGTGAGATTGTTACAAAGATGACAGCAGAGAACCAAGGGTGATTGATGCCCACAACTGAAAATAAGAAAACAAAAAAATCATTCTTCTGTGAAAATGTGTGTGTATGAGCATGTGTGTGCGTGTGTGTGAGTGTGTGCCTGTGTGTGTGTGTGTGTTGCCTGTGTGTGTGCCTGTGCGTGTGTGTGCATGTGTGTGTGCCTGTGCGTGTGTGTGTGTGCCTGTGCATGTGTGTGTGTGTGCCTGTGCCTGTGTGTGTGTGTGTGCGTGCGTGCGTGCGTGTGTGTGTGTGTGTGTGTGTGTGTGCACACTAAAGCAATATCTTGGCAGAAAGCAAAATGCCAACAGTGGTTACCACCACGTCAGTGATTAAATGTGCTGTGTATTTGGCTTTTTTTTTTATAGCAATTACGTTTCTCCTTACATTTTATATTTACAACTGACAGCAAGACCTATTTTTCTCTTTTTAAATTTTTTAACTTTATTATATTTGAGGGAAGAAAGAGAAATTAAGAGGGGAGGGTGAGATAGAGAAGGAGAGAGACAGAAATGCCTGCGGATATGCTTCACAGGTCATGAGTCTGCCTCTGCAGGTGGGGGCGGAGGGGCTTGAACCTGGGTCTTTGTGCATGGTCATATGTGCACTTAATCAGGTGCACCACCTCCCAGCCCTGCAAGACCTCCTTTTGTTTAAAAAAAAAAGGCTGGTGGTTTACTGATTAAGGGCATGTATCACAACCACGCACAGAAACCCGGGATCAACCCCGCCTCCGCAGCTGAATCAGGACACTTCATGAGTGGTGAAGCAGGTATGCAGGTGTCTCGCTCTCCATCTCCTCCTCCCTTCTCAATGTCTCTCTGTCCTATCCAATAAAATGGCTGCCAGGAGCCGTGGATTTGTAAGTGTGGGCATTGAGCCCCAGAGATAACCCTGGAGGTAAAAAGAAAAACAAACAAGAAAGCAACCCCAGTTGTGGCATCCCCTCTGTCTCAGGGGTCAGCTTCCCCTCTCATTTGCCTTTGTATTGAGCTCTTGCTCTTGGGTAAACCCCAGTGCCACCTCTATTATTTATAAGAAAAAAGCCCTGGAAAAAAGAAAGTGTGTTCATGAGTGTGCAGCTGATCCAATAAAGGTTCTCAGCAGAAGCCTGATGGATGTTTAAAACATATGCTTTTCCACTGTGTTTGTCATATAAAGAGACAGTCTGGAATGGATGGTGTGAGACAGGAGGTGCTAATTCTCTTGTGGACATTTGTCCAATCTCACATCTCAGACGTAATCTGAACCACTTTGACCTGACCTTCACTCACAGCTCCCAAGTGTGCAGGAGTGAGTGTGTTTCCACATCTGGGTGTGCATGTTTTCCCGTTAAACCCTTAAGTCCCTGAGCATTAAGATGATGCACATGCTTCCCTGTGTTTACAGATCTGCTAAGAACAGGCTTTTCGATGGAGATAGACTCGAAGAATACACTTAGTTTACCTGACCTACTAGAATCCATCTGGTCTTCTCCAAGGGTATATATGAAAGGTAGCCCATCCCTCAACTTAGACTGAGTCGTTTGAGACTTATTTTAGTGCAAACGTAGATTATAGTAATATATTTGCTTAACCAGGTGAGCCACCACCGAGCTCCCTTCAAATGTAGATCATAATGATGCAGCAAAATGCTAGATTTACTGAAGCAGGTCACAGTCATGAGTTCTTACGTATAAAATGATTTATAACTATTCCCAGTTTTTTTCTCTAAGCTGACCCAAAGTCAGCTTAGAGAAAGTCACAAAAGGCATGCGATAAACAGTTAAAGAAGTAAGCTAAGGAGAGTTGAGCCTTGTCCTGAGCCTTGAAGAAAATTCCACCTGTACTAGATAGCAAGATATTTCTTGATGCAAATAGATAAACAAAACCTCAGCAATATTTTATACTGCTGTAAACTAGAAAAAAACAGTTTTCTTTATAATTAATATAAGTGAACATACCATTATCATTGTTTAATTACTCGCTTATAATTCAAGCAATTCTCTTTCAACCAATGAATAGACCTATTCTGCACATTACTAAAGACAATAACATAGCATTCAGTAGTTATCCAGAATGTTTAGGCAACAGGCCACAGTTTCCCCTAAATAAAATATTTGCATAGTTGAGGGGCTAATGAGCCCATTCACATTTTCTATAAGAATCATTATAAAATCAATACAATGCCTCAGAAGCCAGATATTGGATGCTGTTAACTTGTATGAGGTCTATTGCTTTTCATGGTCTCTGTAGGAATTCATCTTTACATGATAAGTAGAGTGTATGTTTAATTATATGATAAAGATATTTTAAATGCATGCTAAGGGGTTAACACATGCTTACCACAACTGGCCAATGTGTCTTCGATTCAATTGAGGGAGATAGGACTAAGAGAGACTAAGAGAGGAGGGACACCACACCACTCTTTTGTGGTGTGGATTCCCCCTTTGGTGTGTGGACTCGAACTCAGGGCCTACTGCATGTCAACAGACACATTCTACTGGGTGAGCTATTTGCCCAACTCTACAATGAAAGTTTATTTTTTTATTGTCAAAACAGTACTTCCGATTATTACATCAGATCTGCCTTATCTTTTTGCTAACAGGGAAGGTGGATTAAAAAAAAAAGGAAAATTCAGTCCCATTTAATTAAGAACTGAAGACACTTAGCCTGTTCACTGTCAGGAGTCTCTGAGTTAACTTCAGTCCTCAACTTCCTTCAGCCGAGTTACCAGTGATCCGGCGAGTCTAAATATGTCGTGTTTGGTCATCTTGTCAGATGTGACAAGGTTTTGAAAATACTGCATGTCCAATCAAAGCATGTAATCACCCAGGAGGATTTCCCCAAATCAGGCAATCAAAGAAGAAACTAGTCAAATCGTTGGTCCCTCCCCCCCGTCATCACTATCTAATTATACATGAATGGTTGTGTTTGGAAATATTACGCTTTCATGTTTCATTTCACAATTGCCGTCTAATTACATGGAATTCACAGAAACTGATAGGAAATGCCAGGAAAGCTTAGCCATAGAGGATGTGGTTAGAGAGCCCCGTTCGGTGTTATGGGGCAAGTGGCAGATATTCTCTGCTATCCAGGAAGAAAGAATCCCACACAGGTCCTTTCTCTCATCCTCCTTACTGCTGAGGTTTGGAATATGACAGCACGTTCACCACAGGCATCTTAGAACTTGGGAAAAATTCTCCTTTTTAAATTAAAAAAAAAAAAAAAGGACTTGGAAAACTGAACCCTGTGCGCCATCCATTCAGTGTTCGTGTAGAAGCATGAGCTGTGTCAGGAATTCTTCTCTGGGAGTCGGGCGGTGGCGCAGCGGGTTAAGCGCACGTGGCGCAAAGCGCAGGGACCGGCGTAAGGATCCCGGTTCGAGCCCCCGGCTCCCCACCTGCAGGGGAGTCGCTTCACGGGTGGTGAAGCAGGTCTGCAGGTATCTGTCTTTCTCTCCCCCTCTCTCTCTGTCTTCCCCTCCTCTCTCCATTTCTCTCTGTCCTATCCAACAACAAAGCAACGTCAACAATGGCAATAATAACCGAAACGAGGCTGCAACAACTAGGGCAACAAAAAGGGGGGAAAATGGCCTCCAGGAGCGGTGGATTCATGGTGCAGGCACCGAGCCCAGCAATAACCCTGGAGGGAAAAATAAAAAAAAAAGGAATTCTTCTCCTAGATACATTTACTGTCAGAGGAGGCATTTCAGTCACAACTACGTTCATTCATTTGCATGCATTTATTCATTCCTTCATTCAACCAACACATTTTATGGTCCTTGGCCCTGAAGACACAGAGGAGAAGAATGTGGACCTTTGGGACCCTGGGGTACAGAAGGAATAGATTCATGCCGTGGGAATCTATACACTGTGTCTATATGATTTTCCTGTAGCCCACTAAAAACTAAAAAAATAAAAAACAAAACCCTGACCACTAGATTGTACTTTTGTCATCTATTGAAACCTAAAAACCCCAGACTTTTCATCATGCTAGTGAAGACAGCACATTTAAATTTACGTTCATAGGAGCTTACCTAGCCATCCCCAGGAAGCTGTTAGTCATAGGCATGTTCACAGACAAAGGAAATGGCATGAGAGAAACACTCGTTTGGATAATTCACAAATTGAGATTGATTCTTGACTTTTGGAAGATCCATTCAGCAGTGGACCACAGAAATAAATGAGGGAGTGGCTGAACCTGAAACTCTGGTCCAAGATATCTTGGCAGTAACCTGTTTGCTATTTTCTATTCTGGCTACTTTAGGCAAATTTGCAATGAAAGTGGATTTCAGTAATTTCAGTTATTTAGGGGCTGGGGGGAGGTTCATGAATGATCACATGGATCCCTAGTGTATGTGGAAAAGGCTTCTTCAAGTGACAGCGAGTCTCAGTCTTGCCTTTGGGGAGATTTGCATGGGCTGAATTCCCTGAAATATTTGGCTCTCTCTCTCCCTTTTCATTAGTCCTGGAAAATAGCATAGATTCACTTTATGTACACACAGAACTCACTGACACAGTGGCAAGTGTCCAGCATTCAGAAAAATAGCCAATTCCACACGCCGTTTCTCTGCCCTCAGCAGCCCATATCAGTCAGATGCAGAAATTAAAAGAAAAAAAAAAATCCTAAGAGCCCATGCTAGAAACTGTTGAAGGCGAATTCTCCCCTGTTGCTTCCTTTTTCCCGTTCGCCGATGGAGCCAGTCCTGCTTAACCACACAGGCTTAGGTGACTCTTGGCAGCACTCCTCTCCTCAGCTCCTGCCCACGTCATTCAGCCTCAGGGCCTGCTTCCCTGCCTCTGGGCTTCTGTCTGTCTTTCATCCCAGGTCTGCTTTAATTGGTTGCCTTCTCTGGGACTTTCCTGATGGCGTGGGGACACACAGGGCTGTCATGTGTCTCAACCCGCTCGTGGCCCCTCTGTTGCCTGTGAATACACCTTGTCACGTGGCATCACGCCAGAGACTCCAAATGGCCTTGAGTGACGTGGGTCACGCACTTATTTAATAAAACCCTTTGGACTCTGGAGTCTCCGTCTCTGCTTTGGGCTGACATTTCCCAGAGAGCCTTCAGGGGGTGTTGGATGCCATGGAAACAATTCACTGATGGATGGGTTGTGGTCCCTTAATTCAATAAGCCTCTGGTAGTGATGTCTGTTGTTGAAGCAAGCAAGGGAGATCTTTACAAGCCATTCATTCACTCATTCACTCACTCAACACATTTTACTGTCTTTGGCTGTGAAGCTGCAGGGAAGAATGCAGAATGTGGGGGCCTTGAGGACCAGAAGGAATGTGTTCATGCTATGGGAACCTACACACTGGGCCTGTCTGACTTCCCTGTAGCCCAGTCAACACTAGAACCCAGAGCCAGAATGATGCTGAAAGCAAGAGTGGTGGAAGCTACTGCTTACTTGTTTCTGAAGAATTCTACTTGTTCCTCTCACTCACTTCTATTCAAAGAAGTGCCCAGAAGTCAAAATCTAGGACTGCTGTCTGCCTCACTTCTTATCATGGTGGTGACCCTTCTCTCCTGGTACCAGGCACCCACGCAAGACCCACTTCTCAAATCTCCTGCCTCCTTCCCACCACCACCCTACCTGATTTTTATTCTCTTTTCCCTCTTCTGCTTAGGAACAACAGAATGGTTTGAAATTTGGGCAGCAATTACCATCTCAAATGTGGCCTTTTTTTTTAGTTGAAATCTTATTTTTGCTATATAGAAACAAGAATATAGACATTAAACACAATAAAAATTAGATGAATTGACCTGAAAAGGGGAGCTTAGAATATATACATTCTGTTAGGTCTTCGTCTTCCCAGCAGACTCATGAGTGACTGTTGGCCTTGTGAAAATGTCTGGCTTAGTTTTTTTTTTTTTGCCTCCAAGGTTATCTCCTGGGCTTGGTACTAGCACTAGGAGTCCAGTGCTCCTGGCAGCTATTTTTCTCCACTGTATTGGACAGGACAAAGAGAAATTGAGAGAGGAGGGGGAGATAGAGAAGGGGAGAGAAAGACAGACACCTGCAGACCTGCTTCACCACTCATGAAGCGTCTGGAGGTGGGGAACAAAGACTTGAAACTGGATCCTTGCGCTTAACTGATGTGCCCCAGCCTGGCCTTCCACATATGCGTTTTACTTGCTTGTTTTACATAGAGAGAGTGAGAGAGACTGCAGCGCCCATGCTCCCTTCAGCTCCGAGCAGACTGCGCTTGAACCTGATTTGCACACACAGCAAAGCAGAGCACGATCCAGGGGAGCTAAATGCTTCACCCGCCCTGACGCCTCTGAATATAGACGCTCTGCATGCCTTCTTGATACTCAGAACCTTGGGCAAATGCATGTTCACGTTCAGTCCCTTAATTATCTGGCTTCTAGAACATTCCTCAGTTATGTCTGTGCAAATGTGTCTTAGGAAAATGGATTAATGTGAAAAAAAAAGTGAGACGACTAATTCAAACTTCGACTCCCATAATGCTTTAAATGTTTCTCTTTCCCCCCCGTCCAGGTTTCTTCTGTGTAAAAAAAAAATCATAGAACCCAACAGAGATGCTGGGGAGATGATTCAGCCCTAGAGCAAAGAGTGTGTGTACACACGGCCCCAGGTTCAATCCTTGGCACCTGACGTGCCAGAACTGAGTGATGCCTGTATCTGCACATCTCTCTCTCTCTCTCTCTCTCTCTCTCTCTCTCACAAATCCTTAATAATTGTATATTTTTAATTTTAACAGAATTCAGGAACCCTTTTTTTGCTTTGTAATTTGCTAATTTTATTATTTTAATTTATTTATGTTTCACAGGAAGTCAACTCATCATGCTGAGGATAGTAGAGTAGAAAGTGTCCCTTACCTGTTTCTTGATGTTTCATTCTTCCGCTGTGTCTGCATGACTAGCCAAAGTCCACTGATGGCAGCCCCAAGGAAAGGCACAGTCTTGCAGAGCTAGTCACTGATGGTGCAGTGGGTTAAGCGCATGTGGCGCAAAGCGCAGGAACAGGCGTAAGAATCCCGGTTCGAGCCCCCGGCTCCCCACCTGCAGGGGAGTCGCTTCACGGGCGGTGAAGCAGGTCTGCAGGTGTCTATCTTTCTCTCCCCTCTCTCTCTGTCTTCCCCTCCTCTCTCCATTTCTCTCTGTCCTATCCAACAACGAATTGCGTCAACAAGGGCAATAATAATAACCACAATGAAGCTACAACAAGGGCAACAAAAGGGGGAAAAAAAAAAAAGAAGTGCCTTGTGACTTCCAGCCCTCAGATGTGCCTATCTTCATGCCACGCAGATGGCGGATACTGGAACTGTCATTAGTGATATGACATCCTTTAGTGTGTTTCTTTCTCCCTTACTAAGTGGGTAGGGTGGTGGAGATCCTACTTTATTTATTTATTTATTTTAAAATATTTATTCCCTTTTGTAGCCCTTGGTTTTTTTAATTATTGTTGTCATTGATGTCATTGTTGCATAGGACAGAGAGAAATGGAGAGAGGAGGGGAAGACAGAGAGGAGGAGAGAAAGACAGACACTTGCAGACCTGCTTCACTGCTTGTGAAGCAACCTCCCTGCAGGTGGGGAGCCGGGGGTTCAAACTGGAATCCTTATGCTGGTCCTTGTGCTTTGTGCCACCTGTGCTTAACCCGCTGTGCTACCCCCTGACTCTCATTTATTTATTTTTGTTTAACAAAAATCTTTGAATAACTTTTATTAGTGATTTAATATTGATTTACAAAATTATATGCCAACAGGGGTACAATTGCACACCGTTCCCACCACCAGAGTTCTGAATCCCCAGTCCCTCCACTGAAAGCCATCACAGTTCTCCCAAGGTGGCAGACAAGGGTTAACTATCATCTCTACAACTCTCTGTCTGCATTTGATTGTTGTCTACAATTGCCTCCTTTTTCTTCCAGGTCCAGTCTTCTCTTCCCTTCCAAGCTACATATGACCCTATTATTATATCCAAATGTCCCTACCTTTTTCCTCCTCTTTCTCTGGGTCCTGATGGAGCTGGAGTTCAGAGCCCTCTTATCTTCTACCTCCTATCACTTCTCCCACATTGGGAGTATGGACTAGAATTCTTTATGAGGAGCAGGAGGTGGGAGTTCTGGCTTCTGTAGTTGCTTCTTCACTGGACATGGGTGTTGGCAGGTGGATCCACACCCCCAGCCTGTGTCTGTCTTTCCCTAATGGGGCAGGGCTCTGGGGAGGGGAGGCTCCAGGACACATGATTGCCTGGGGACAGACATCTTCCCAGGGCTGAAGCTTCCTACATTGGATGTCTTCAAACACCGGCTCTCATCTCCACTCTGTATCATGCAAATTGCTCCAAAGCTGAACATATGGTGACAGGCAGTGACATCCATGCTTGGTGTGAAGCCTCAGAGATCTGGTATTTTCCTCAACAGGAAGCATTTTGTCAAATGAGTGATTCAATTAATGTAGAACCATACAGTGTGTTTATGAGGTTGGGATGTGGTAATGGCAGCAAGATAAACATGCCGAGGGCCGCCTTGTGGTTCTGAGGTACTGAGCGCCCCTTCTAGGATCTGCAAACAGATGGTGAGGCTGAGTGGCGGGGGTCCCACAAGCAGGAATAGCTCATGATAAATGACAGATACCTCCCTACCGTGGAGTGGCTCTACCCAAAGCCCCACAGACATGAACAGATGTAGGGCTGAAGCATCATCTGTGAACCATCCATCTTATCCAAGAGTTGGCTTACTTCTTTAAGCCAAGACAGTTGCAGACATCTTGCCCTTGGTCTTTGTGAAGACATTTTCAGAAAGTTGACACTTTTTTTTTTTTTTTTTTTTTTTTTGCCCCGGACATAAAATCATCGACCTCATCTAGGTGGTGAAAGCTCCTGCCTTTTGCATGATTAGTTGGATTTTGTTGTTGTTGTTTGTTCCCTGTCAGTGTTGGGTTCACAGGACACTTATCTGTGGCACATCCAGACTGATTGTGTCGTATAAGGTTTGGTGTATTGGTTTCCAGCATGTGTTTGTTACAACTTTCAGGTAAAGAAACAGAAGAGGTTCCTCACCTGATTTTTTTGAACAACTGGTTTTCTTAAAAGACCTATGATTTTATTCATGCAAGAGGGGAGAGAGAGAGAGAGAGGGAGAGGGAGAGGGAGAGAGAGAGGGGGGAGAGGGAGGGGGAGGGAGAGGGAGAGAGAGAGGGGGGGAGGGAGGGGGAGAGAGAGGGAGAGGGAGAGAGAGAGAGAGAGAGAACCAGATCAGTACTCAGGTACCTACAAAAAGCATAAACTCGGGACTTCCCTTTCCCATTGCTCTATCATGCACAGAGGTTTTTGGGGAGTAGAGACACCACCAGAACATGAGTGTCATGGTAGGACTGTGTGATTCTAACTTGGGTGACACATAGGGCAAGGTGTAAGTTCTATCCAGTAAGCTATCTGTCCAGCCTTCAACAACTGATTTGTAAGAATTTCTCTTGAGGTCCTAGAAGGTGAGTGTGTAGGTAAAAGTCTTACCATTCTATGCAGGGCCCCTGGGTTCAGTCTCCAACACCACATGGGAGCATCTGAGTAGCACCAAGGAAATCCATAGATGCTGAAACAGTGCATGCGTCTCTGTCTCTCTTCCCCACTTCCGTGCCATTCACGATAACAATGGGACCCGGATACAGAGCAGAAGGATCTTGCATGTGGGAAGCCCTGGGTTCATCCTCCTACCACCACCGTATAATTTAACAAAGATGATTTTGAAAGGAGATTGGGGTCTTCATTTAATAGTCAAATCTGAAATCAGAGTAAGTCAGAATTGCTGCTTTGTCCTAACTATTCTTTTATTTTTTATTTATTTATAAAAAGGGAACACTGACTAAACCATAGGATAAGAGGGGTACAACTCCACCCAGTTCCCACCACCAGATCTCCATATCCCATCCTCTCCCCTGATAGCTTTTCTATTCTGTATCACTCTGGGAGTATGGACCCAGTGTCATTGTAGGATGCAGAAGGTGGAAGGTCTGGCTTCTGTAATTGCTTCCCTGCTGAGAACATGGGTGTTGACGGGTCGATCCATCCTCCCAGTCTGCCTCTCTGTTTCCTTAGTGTAGCAGGGTTCTGGGGAAGCTGAGTTCCAGTTCATAACTATTCTATCTGGGTGTCCACAAGCAGTAAGTTTCTCTTTTCTACTCTCCATGAGTTGTCTGAAAAATGAAAATTGCTCCTTTCTAAGGTTACTGTGCAGAGAAATTACTAATTATTAAGGAGGCTGACAATGTATAGTCCTTAGCAGACATTTAAGACAGAGCAACCTGTGGCTGAAATGCAGACGGCGTTGCAAACTGATGTTAGTACAATAAAATAAGTGCTTGATAGTCTGGCAGTGAGCAGTAGTGTTCGTGATAGTAATAACAGTAATAATAATCTTGATAATGCACTATAGGGAGAGAAATAAGTGCCAATTGTGAGATTCGTGCGCCCATTTAGTTTTTTGAGCTTCAAGTAGAACAAAGCTGAACCTAGAGACCTCACTTCTAAGTAGTTGTTCAATGATAATATGACCTCCGGACACACAGAAATGAACCAAGGACTTGTCTATGTGAGGTCCTGAGTTCAGTTCCTGGAATTGCATATGCCAGGGTGATGCTCTGGGTCCTGGCGCTCTCTCTTTCTCTCTCTTTCTCTCTCTCATATATATATATATATATATATATATATATATATATATGTATAAAATATTTTTATTGGATAGAGAAAGCCAGAGATTGAGAGGGAAGGGAGAGAGACAGAGAGACACTGGCGGTCTTGCTTCACCACTGTTGAAGCTTTTTCCCTGCGGGTGGAGACCAGGGGCTGGAACCTGAGTCTTTGCCCATTGCAGTAAGTGCACTCAAATAGATGAACCACTACCTGGCCCGTGTGTGTGTGTGAGTGTGTGTATGTGTGTGTGAGTGTGTGTGTATGTGTATGTATGAGTATGTGTGTGTGTGAGTGTGTGTGTATGTGTGTGAGTGTGTGTGTGTGTGTGTGTTACTAGACCTTAAACTACAAAATGGAAATGCCTTAAGGTCCACATATCCCACTCTTAGGCATATTCCCAAAGACATGAAAGACTGGAGGGAAAGTGTGTGGCATATATAGTGTTAGGAATGCATTGTTTTATTGACTGTAGGGGAAAGGAATTATGGGCCATATACATAATTAGCATATGGCTGGCACCATCAACATATGGCAGCTGCATGGCATAGGACGCAAACTCAGGAGGGATTGTGGGTATGAGTGATCACTCCGGTGAAGGTTTGGTGGAAGTTCACTCTTTTCCCTACCTTCCTTGACGTTGTGTGTTCTAGCTGAACATTGGTTGAACAAGTTTTAAAGACCCATGTTTTCTGCTATAGTAAGGAAAGAATAAAAGCTTTATGTGGCTTTGTCCTAGGGTTGACACCAATGGGGGAGTTTATTGCAAGCTAGGTTATGTAGGCACAGCAAAATAGACAAAGGGGCAAAGATTGGCTAGTCATGATATGGGAGACATTCGTATGTAAGATGAGTTACCAGGGCTAGGCCACACGTGTTCACGTCCCAGGAGAAGTGGCAGGGCAGGTGTTGGGGAGTAGAGCAGGTGCTGAGAGTGCATGGGAAAAGAGCTATTTCCCGCAGGTACTTGCTTAAAGAACTTCCTGTCTACCCACAGTCCCTTTGGGTTTGCATAAGTAAGCAAGCTCATCAGACTTCTAGCGTTTGCCCTTCTTTCGTAGTCAGTCAACAGCGTCAGGTTGAGCCTGATGTAAAGTTCCGAGACCTCCTTTGAATCTGGAGAGGTGGCAGTCGTTGACTATGTGGGTCATAGTCTGTCTGGAGCCGCAGGGGCAGTTCGGGTCGTCTCTGGCTCCCCAGCGATGGAACATAGCGGCGCACCGGCCACGGCCTGTTCGATAGCGATTGAGGAGGGCCCGATCATAACGTGCTAGGTCAAAGCCGGGTTGACGCTTGCAGGGGTCTGTGATGAGGTGTTTGTTCTTTACCTCAGCTGACTGCCAGCTCTGTTTCCAAGAGTCTGGAACAGAGAAGTTCAGTGTAGGCATAGGGGACCAGATTGGGTGACGAGACGTCAAGTGTTGGACAGGGTGGGCGAAGATATCCGCGTATATTGGCAGGTCCGGTCGAGTGTAGACTTGGGAAATGAACTTGCTTAAAGAACTTCCTGTCTACCCACAGTCCCTTTGGGTTTGCATAAGTAAGCAAGCTCATCAGACTGATACAGATGACCTCACGTCCCTGCCACATGTCTAGTGAGCTTTTCCTCTCCTGACTATCTTTCTTTCTTTCTTTTTTTTTTTTTTAACTTTTATTTTATTTTCTTTGTCTCCAGGCTTATCACTGGGGCTTGGTGCCTCATAGTGATACTATGAATCCATCACTCCTGGAGGGCATTTTCCTCATTTTTGTTGCTTTTGTTGTTGCATAGGGCAGAGAGAAATTGAGAGGAGTGGTGGAAGTCAGATAGAGGGAGAGAAAGATAGACACCTGCAAACCTCTTCACCACTTTCAAAGTGACCCTCCTGCAGGTGGGGAGCTGGGGGGCTCTCCAACCTGGATCCTTAGGCTGGTCCTTGTGCTTTTGCGCCACGTGTGCTTAACCCGCTGTGCCACCACTCAGCCCTGCCCATCTTGTTTTAATTTTTTAATTATTTGTTTATTGCATAGAGACAGTCAGAAATCAGAGAGAGAGAGAAAGAGAGAGAGAGAGAGAGAGAGAGAGAGACCTGCAGCCCTGCTTCACCACTCGCAAAGCCCCCCCCCCCCGCAGGTGGGGACCAGGGGCTCAAACCTGGGTCCTTGTGCACCATGACGTGTGCTCAACCAGGTGCGCCACCACCCAGCCTCCCATCTTGGTTTTTATGTCCCTATTAATCCTGCCATTTTTATAAACCCAGCAATAGCTCCTAGTAGTTTTAATTCTTCTTCCGTATACATAGTCAAGGGAATACTAGTATTCAATTTCAGAGGATGCCGTTGTCTCATTTAAGACAAGAAGGCTGTGATGCCACTGAGGGAAACCAGTGAGAAGGTGAAGGGCAGCTAGGAGATGACGTGACTCCTGTGGGGTAGAGAGAACTTCAGCAAATCACCTTTTAAACAGGAATAACAGAACTGTCCCTTAGACTCTATGGAAACCATGAGGGGCACTAACTAGGACAGGGGGAGCTCAGAATTTTGGGGGTGGGTGTGCTGAGCTGTGCGCCCACATATATTGAGGTGAGACTATCACTCTGAAATCTGATTCTTTTAAACCAACATTGAATCAATAATACTAATAAAAATTAAAAATAGCATAGACAACTCCATAACAGCAGCATTTATTTGCCAAGGAAATGAACTTTCCTGTTGGCCCTACATGAAAAGCTCCTCAGGCGGTGGCTGTGAGTCCATATTTCTGTTTGACTTTATATTATTTACCGCAGTGCTAAGACACGAGGGTGATTTGCATGCCTGCACTACCACAAGAAGCAATCATCCTAAAGTGTCTTCCAACAGTCGTCTGCCTTTGACATATGGATCACGGCTTCTTTGAGATCTGATTTATGAGGCTAGACTGCAGGTAGAAACTGATAAATGAATGCAGGAGGGAAAAATGATGTCTTCAGATGCAAGCATTGGAAGAAAAATAGCTCATTTCCTTAAAGAAATGCACTGAAGCAATCCAGGGATTCTGCTTTGTAACACCTTCCCTTCAAGTGCTGGCTTTTAGAGACTGACATTCCAAGTTTCAGACACCATCAGATCTCTTCAACGGCTTTGATCACATGTCTTATTTTGTCATGTCTGTGATGCACACCAGTCCTGTGGTCACTTGACTGACTCTTTCCCTTCTTGTGCCATTGGTCTAAGAAAAGATGTGTTTTCCTCTTAGAAATGGGGACCTGGAAGATGTGTATGAGAGAGACCCTGCGTTATCATGCACTTTTCAACAGTTTCCTCTGAATTAAAACCATGTGTTTACATCTGAGGGACCTTTCAGAATGTAAGTCAATTTTTTAAAATGTAATTTATAAGTGTTCTTTATCTTCTTTAATGGGGACATTAATGGTTTACAGTCCACAGTAAAACACAGTAGTTGGTCCATGTGTAACATTTCTGTTTTCTGCATAACATTCTAACTCCCAATAGGTCCTCCTCCACCATCTTGTTCCAGGACCTGCACCCCACCTCCAACCCCCAGACTCTTTTACTTTGGTCATATACCTCAAACCCAGCCTGAGTCCTACATTGTGTTTTCCCTTCTGTTCAGATTTTTCTGTCGATGAGTGAGATAATCCCATCTTCAGCTTTCTCTTTCTGGCGGATCTCATGTCACAGGACTCCTTCAAGCTCCATCCAAGAGGAGGTGAAGAAGGTGACTTCACCATTTTAAAAAAATTTTTTATTTAAGAAAGGATTAATTAACAAAACCATAGGGTAGGAGAGGGTACAATTCCACACAATTCCCACCACCCAATCTCCATTTCCCACCCCCTCCCCTGATAGCTTTCCCATTCTCTATCCCTCTGGGAGCATGGACCCAGGGTCATTGTGGGTTGCAGAAGGTAGAAGGTCTGGCTTCTGTCATTGCTTCCCCGCTGAAAATGGGCGTTGACTGGTTGGTCCATACTCCCAGTCTGCCTCTCTCTTTCCCTAGTAGGGTGGGTCTCTGGGGAAGCTGAGCTCCAGGACACATTGGTGGGGTCTTCAGTCCAGGGAAGCCTGGCCAGCATCCTGGTGGCATCTGGAACCTGGTGACTGAAAAGAGAGTTAACATACAAAGCCAAACAAATTGTTGAGCAATCATGGACCCAAAGCTTGGAATAGTGGAGAGGAAGTGTTAGGGGGGGTACTCACTGCAAACTCTAGTGCACTTCTGCTTTCCGGCATATATTTTGCAGTAGTTTACGGATACGTGTGAACATATGCTCTCTCTCACAGAAACTGGTGTATATCTAGGTTTTGGGACTTTGTTAGAAAGTGAACCACCTGAGATGGAATTAGAGTGTACTATGAAAGGAAAGGTCTCACCCGAGTAATGAAGTTGAAGGGTTGTCATTCCACACGGACTTCACCATTTTTAATAGCTGAGTAGTACTCTGTGGTGTGTGTAGACCACAACTTGCTCAGCCACCTCACCTGTTGTTGGGCACCTGGGTTGCTTCCAGGTTTTGTAAGCCAGTGTTCTGCATGGCTTTCTGACCTCTTTCTCATGCACTCCCTATGACAGATAGTATGCAATTAGGAAAAACACTGTGTGTTTGTTGAGACAGGTACAGGTACAGTCAGCCTCTTTTTCTATACTGTGGGGAAGGGGGGGTGTTGTGGAGGGACAGACAGGCTTATCAGACTGAAACAAGAGTTCTCATTCCAGAGCAGTGGGGGAGAAGACTGGCTTGTAGTTATAAACTCTTGAAGCTCCACTCTTGTGAAAAATAAGACAAAAGCCAGGTTTTTGTACCCCTGGAAAATGTGTCTAGGAACCCAATTCTGTGTACAAGTACTAGAAATGGCACAGAGGGGAGCTTTGTAAAGATGTTCACCACTGATAGCAGATTTAGAACCCTAAGGTCCTTATGGGTAAAGAATGGTGACAGTCTTACATGCTAACCTGTCTCATCTATGAAAGACAGAGAAACAAAAAGACAGACAGAAAGAGAGAGAGAAGCAGAGAAACAGAGAGAACCACCCAGCTCCTGTGCTAGTGTTTGTTTGATGTCATCTACATCAAGGGCATAAACAAATGGTTTATTTCAGTATCAACACATTTTGGAGCCGTAATTAAACTCCTGATGGGACAGACACCAGAGAGTCTGGGTCGGAAAGACACCTCAGCTGGGAACGTGTCCGCTTCACCCTGTGTGTTTTGTCTCAGCTGGGCCCCTGCGGCATGGCATCCCTGGGGGTGGAGGGGGGAGCTTCTGGGCTGTAGTGTCTGTCTCTCTCTTCATCTCTTTCTGACTCAATTGTTTCTTCATCTCTGAAAAAGAAGAATCAGAGCAGTGAAGACAAAAATAATGACCTGTCCTCAGATATTAGCTCTTAGATATTTGTAAGATATGCATCTGCTGGGGAGTCGGGCAGTAGTGCAGCGGGTTAAGTGTAGGTGGCGCAAAGCACAAGGATCCTTATGGATCCCAGTTTGAACCCCAGCTCCCCACCTGCAGGGGAGTCGATTCCCAGGCGGTGAAGCAGGTCTGCAGATGTCTGTCTTTCTCTCCCCCTCTCTGTCTTCCCCTCCTCTCTCCATTTCTCTCTGTCCTATCCAACAAGGACAACAACAATAATAACTACAACAATAAAACAACAAGGGCAACAAAAGGGAATAAATAAATAAAATAAATATTAAAAAAAAGATATGCATCTGCTTCTATGCCAAATAAATACTTCATAAATGTGGCTTCATGTTTCCATTTCCCCTAAATGAAAATGTCAGAGGAGAAAGAATTCCTAGCTAGAGGTTAACATCGGAGCCATCTTTTGGAAACTCTGACCCCAATAACCAGTCAGGCTTCCTGAGTCAGCCTACTCACAGCCGTGCTGGAGGTCTGACAGTCTCTCCTCTGCCCTCTGTCTGCAATGACTTGGCAAAGTCTGCCTCTCTCTCTCTCTCTCTCTCTCTCTCTCTCTCTCTCTCTCACCTATAATATTTTAGATCCGGTTGCCGCTTTCCTGGGAAGTCTTCCCGGTGGTGACTCTCAAAGTGCAGGGAGGCTTTCTTAATATGGTTTCTGCAAAATATGTCTTCCCATTACTGTAGCTCATCTGCTACCTGGCTAGAATCTACATGTTTGCACAGCAGTCTAATCCTGTCAGCGGAGGGGAAACCCTTATCTCCTCCAGACGTGCAGTTGATTTTCTTCTCTGTGTGTATTCAGAATGTGCTTTCTGTGACTGTTAAATAGAAAATACATCCGATCTTAGGTGCTAGGCCATTACCTTATTATTTTAGCCACTGTCCAATCAAGGGCACACTCTTTCCTGATATTTTTAAGGTTTTTACATCTGCTATACACGATTTATACCATGTTTTGAAATCAGTGACTCCTGGCACAGAATGATGAGAAGAGAGCTTGAAACCCCATAGCAAATGAGTCGTGTGTGAAAAGGAATCCTACAGAGATCTGACTCTGGAATGATCAACACTGCGTGGGATTGCTAGGGGCATGAACACTTACCGTTGTCACAGGCATAGTTCGGACGACAGTGAGAAAAGAGTCACACAAAACAGATGCTTGGCTATGACGTCAAGAGTCTGAGCTGGTGTGAGAGAATAAAAATGCAGTTGACCTGGGAAGGAAGAATCATAGGATTCCAGTCTTTCCTTGCAAGGTCACATCTATTTTCTTTGTTTAAAATACACTTTTATTTTTTGATTCTGGATAGAGACAGAGAGAATTTGAGAAGGGTGGGGGAGATAGAGAAGGAAAGAGAGAGAGAGACACACACACAAGCAGGCCTGCCTCACTGTTTGTGAAGCTTCCTCCCTTGCAGGTGGGGACCAGGGACTTGAACCTGGGTCCTTCTACATTGTAGCTTGTCCTCTCAACCAGGTGTGCTACCACCCAGCCTCTGTCTATTTCTAGTCATTTATCAGGATATCTCATTTTGCCTTATTAAAACTTAGCCCCAGATAGAGTTTGGAAGAGGTCTGTTTTCTTAGTTCATTCCCAGGCCAGAGCCTTGCCTCGCCTCGCCTCCCCTCTCCTCTCCTCTCCTCTCCTCTCCTCTCCTCTCCCTCTCCTTTCATGTTCCACCATTATCTTGTACTTCACTAGGTTTTTATATGTTTGCCTTCAATTAAACAAGCAAGACCATGGCTTTGCAAAGCTTCTTGATAGAATTGCTTCACTTGGATAGAATAAAGAAACACTCCATGAATCTTTCAGGACACAGGTAATCATGAAGTTAAGTGCTAGGTAAGAAACTCAAAAGGTTGCACGGGAAACAGAGTTTCAAGTATCAGGAACAGAGTTCAAGTCTAACCAGCCAAAAGAAACTCGCTCTGTTGATTTTCCTCCCAAGTTAATGGGGTCACTTTTTCTTCTATGAAAAAACATCACATGTTCACCAAGAAGACACAATAACCCAGCAATTTCCTAGCCTTTGACAAGCACTGTCCTGAATTGGTGATTAGTTTCCTGAGTGTAATTGAAATGCTGCTATAGAAGAAACAGTGCAAACAAAACAGGAGCAGAACTGCTGCTTTTCTCCAAGACAATCCTTCCTTGCCTTGGCTTCACAGCCTATGCCGTTCCGTGGCTCTTATCTTGGCTTCCTGTGTCTGCACTGTGTTCTCTGGGCTCCGGCTCCCTTCATGCTTCTCTTGGCTTTTGTTCAGCCGGGTCCAGGAAAAGCCAGTTCTGTTGCTTTGTCACAGGAAAGCTTTCTTCTCCTCCCTCAGTTGCTTCTTCTCCGATGCTGCTAGGATCCTACTGTCCACTCCCAGTGCCTCCTCTCCTAAATGCTTGAAATGCTCAGTCATCCAGCTAAGGAAGGAGTTCCAGCGCCTTGCTCCAAACACAGAAGGAATCTATGCCCCTTATCTTGTCAGTTAGACAAAGAAATGCTAATTGCCTGACTACTCAATTGAAGGCATAGGTCCAGGTCCAAAATATGGAAGTATGAGCATGATAAACTAGGGTTGGATGCCATCCTGACCTCCCTGGGCAGACAACTCACCCATGTGTCCTAGAATCCCACCTCCCCAGAGCCCTGCCCCACTAGGGAAAGATAGAGACAGGCTGGGGGTGTGGATCCACCTGCCAACACCCACGTCCAGCGGAGAAGCAATGACAGAAGCCAGAACTCCCACCTTCTGCTCCCCACAGAGAACTTGGGTCCCTGCTCCCAGAGAGGGAGAAAAGTTAGGGGAGGATGATCAGAGGGCTCTGAACACAGAACTCAGAGAGAGAAGAAGGAAAAAGGGAGGACATTTGGAAGTAGTAACAGGTGTAGGTGGACTTGGAAAGGAAGAGAAGATAGGAACAAAAAGGGCCCATTACATAAAAATAGGGACAGAGAGTGGTAGAAATAATAATCAACCCATATCTGCAACCTTGAGAGAACTTCTGGGACTTCCAGTGGAGGGACTGGCCACACAGACTCTTGTGGTGGGAGCAGGGCGGAATTATGCGCCTGTTATCTTATGATTTTGTAAGTTAATATTAAATCACTAATCAAATTATTATAAAATAAAATAAATAAAAATAAAATAAAATTGACTTTCCGGGCAGAGAACCTTAGCCAGTTGCCAGGGTCCTGAGATGAGACACTTATCAGGCTGGAGAGAGAATAACCACAGGCAGGGGCCATATGGTTGATGAGAAGAGGTCAGGAGGGACACACACAGGACATTTTTTTTTTTTTGGGTAAGTAAAACATACATCTTAAGTAAATGTCCAGGCACAAATGGCAGGTGGTTACACATCACATAGATAAGGGCCAGAATATGTTTGCAATGGGATAAAGCACCAGGCTTTCAGTCATGAGCTCCTGAGTTCAATCCCTGGCAGCACATGTACCAGAGTGATGTCTGGTTCTGTCTCTCTCTCTTCCTATCTTCCTCATAAATAAATAAATAAATTCTAAAAAAAAAAAAAAAGAAAGAAAGCACACTGATGTGGCCTTGCTTTCCTGGAGACAGGAGAGCCAGGCTGAGCCTGGGGAAATCTCTAAACACATTGCAAAAAGGGGCTCTAGGGATGGTCCCGGGAAGAGGCAGGGTCAGGCTACTCCGATGCCTGGCCTGGCTCCTGCCTGGCTGATTGGCTTTCGGATACTCCCCAACTCTTTCTTTTTGGAAATAAACTTTATAAAAAACTGATTTAAAAAAAAACTACATTTTTCTACCTGTAGTCCTTGTTTATTCCTTTGAGATGTTTGATGATTTCAAATTTTTATTATTCAATTTCCTAATGACTGAATGGCTGCGATTTCCAAATTTTGGTTATGGCAGATGATATTCCAATATGCTTTCATACTCTTAAGTTTCTATATAAGTACAAAATATCATTTAAAAATAAGCTTTCTCTATTATTTTTAATTTTTATTTATTACTAGGGACAGAGAGAAATTGAGAGGGGAGGGGAGGACAGGGAGAGAGACTGAGAGACACCCGCAGCCCTGCTTCACCATGCATGAAGCTTTTCCCCTCTAAGTGGGGTCCAGGGACTTGAACCCAGGTCTTTAGACACTGTTATGTGAGCGCTTAACCAGCTGTGCTACTGTTTGACCCTGCAAAATTCTCTCTGGTTATAAACAGAAAAGGGACTGCTGATTTTAGGGATTTTTTTTTTTTAATAGAGACAGAAAGAGTGACAGCAACCACAGTGCCAAAGTCCTCTCCGTTTTGCATCCTGTGTTCACAAGTGCAGAACAGATGCCTTCTACTAGTGTTCTTCTAGTCCTTTTCTGTCTAAGGGTCTGTTCCTTTATCCCCACTTGGGTTCTACTAAATTAGTGTATCTGAAATGAAGAGGAAGGAAAAGGGTCTCAAATTTGAGAATTGCAAAAGGGTCCCCATGGCTACAGAACCAGCACTGGGGAACTTGACACGTGATTGCCCAGAAGCAGCCATGACCAGACCCTGAAGGCTCTTGTAGACACGTTGAATCGTTCTCTGTATCAAGCATCCCTGTATGCTTGGAGAAGCAGCGAGGCACGCTTTGACCTAAGAGAGAAGGAAAACAAACACTCCTGGCATCAATTACTGTTCAAGAGAGATGGATTACAAAAGCAAAACGCAGGAGGAGTTTGGCGCGTAGACGTGGATGTGCCATCTTGGAAATTACCTTTTATGGGGCGCAATAAAAATGCCATTTGTCTTCTGTGTGTGAAGGGTTTACTTGTTAATTGCTTCAGTCAGAGCAGAGCCAATGAAAACATGTCGATCAGAGTACATGTGAGGCCCAAGATTTCACCCCCCTTGCAAGGTACAAGAGTTCTGGGCCAAAACCAAGGGAGTTTTGTTACAGAGAGAAAAAAATAGTCAGGCTACTTTCATTTGTGGGCTAGCCACTGGGCCTCATTTTCCAATGGACAACACCAAGGAGACCAGATGGCATCCAGCCAGTACCCAACAAGCAATTACAGAAGCCAGACTGTAATTCCTTCGTCTGCACCCCATAAAGAATTTTGGTCTGGGAGTCGGACGGGTGAAGCTCATGGGGCGCCAAGTGCAAGGACCGGCGTAAGGATCCCGGTTCGATCCCCCAGCTCCCCACTTGCAGGGGAGTCACTTCACAGGCGGTGAAGCAGGTCTGCAGGTGTTTCTCTTGCTCTCCCCCTCTATCCTCCACTCCTCTCTCCATTTCTCTCTGTCCTATCTAACAACAATGACAACAATAATAACTACAACAATAAAACAAGGGCAACAAAAGTGAATCAATCAATCAGAAAATAATCTAAAAAATTAAAAAAAAAAGAATTTTGGTCCATAATCCCAGAGGGGTAAAGAGCAGGAAAGCTTCCAATGAATGGGGATGGGATACGGAACTCTGGTGGTGGGAACTGTGTAGAATTGTACCCCTCTTATCCTATGGTTTTGTCAATATTTTCTATTTTTTGTTTTATAAATAAACTAAATTAGGGAGAGAGAGACCAATGTCCCGTGTCCTATCCCCTGCCCTCTGTTATCACCAGGCATCCAAGTCCCACTCAAGCTGCTGAGTCACAAGGTCTGAGTTATAGAAGGAACAGCCAACCCACATCTGTGACCTTGGAAGAACTACAGCAGTTTCCAGTAGAGTTAAAAGAGGACACAGAACTCTGGTGGTGGGGAACCATATATACCCTTAATGTCTCCTAAGGTCGTAAATTAATATTAAATCACTGAAAAAAAACACACACAAAATAGAGGGTCAGGCAGTGGCGTGCTGGGTTAAATGCACAGTGCAAAGTGCAAGGACCAGCTTAAGGGTCCCAGTTCGAGCCCCTGACTCCCCACAAGCAGGGGAGTCACGTCATAAGTGGTGAAGCAGGTTTGCAAGTGTCTATCTTTCTCTCCTCCTCTCTGTCTTCTCCTCCTCTCTCCATTTCTCTCTGTCCTAACAACGACAACAACAATAATAACTACAACAATAAAAAAACAAGGGCAACAAAAGGGAATAAATAAATAGTCAGTTGGTAGCACAGTGGGTTAAGCGCACGTGATGCAAAAGGCAAGGACTGGCCTAAGGATCTCGGTTTGAGCCCCCGGCTCCCCACCTCAGGGGAGTTGCTTCACAGGTAATGAAGCAGGTCTGCAGGTGTCTGTCTTTCTCTCTTTCTCTCTGTCTTCCCTTTCTCTCTCCATTTCGCTCTGTCCTCTCCAACAAGGATATCAACAACAGTAATAATAACTACAACAGCAAAACAACAAGGGCAACAAAGGGAAATAAGTAAATATCAAAAAAGGTTAAAAATAAATAATAGATAGATAAATAAATAAGCTATCAAAAAAGAAGGGGAAGGAGAAGGAGAAGAGGAAGGGGAAGGAGAAGAAGAAGAGGAAGGGGAAGGGAAGAGGAAGGAGAAGAAGGAGAAGAAAAAAATCAGACCTTGGGATAAGGTGTTGGCATGAACAGTAGAGCACACTAGTTGTCAAGCGGCGAAAACCCTGGTTGGAGCGTCCAGACCCACCTGCAGAGGGAGAAGCTTCATAAGAAATGGAACAGTGCTGCAAGTGTCTCTCTTCCTCTCTCTCTGTCTTTATGTCTCTATCATAATTAAAACATGAATAAATAAAAGGAGAATAAGATCTTTCTTTAAAATTTAAATTACTGATTTAATAATGATGAACAAGATTGCAAGATTAAAGGGAGTACAATTCCACACAATTTCCACCACCACCAGAGTTCTGTGTCTCGTCCCCTCCACTGGAAGCTTCCCTGTTCTTCATCTCTCTGGGATCATGGATCCAAGTTCTTTATGAGGAGCAGAAGGTGGGAGTTCTGGCTTCTGTCATTCTTTCTCCACTGGACATGGGTGTTGGCAGGTGGATCCACACCCCCAGCTTGTTTCTTTTTTTTTTTTAATTTTTTAATCTTTATTTATTTATTAGATAGAGATAGCCAGAAATCAAGAGTGAAAGGAGTGACAGAGAGGGAAAGTCAGAGAGACACCTGCAACCCTGTTTCACCAATTTTAAAGCTTTCACCTTGCAGGTGGGGACCAGGGGCTCGAACCTAGGACCTTGCACATTGTAACATGTGTGCTCAACTAGGTGTGCCACCACCTGACGCTGACCCCCAGCCTGTTTCTATCTTTCTCTAGTGGGGTAGGGCTCTGGGGAGGTGATTAACATGTAGAAATATGCCTGCCTTTTACTCTATGGCAAAAAGTTCCCTGGGTGTGGACTATACAAAAGTTCTTCACCAGCTAGACCAGGTAGAAGGGAATCATTTCCTTCCCCGGAATGCAAGAGGCTTCTGGAAAGTTCCTTCTCCAAATCCAATGTCAGTAATACCCCTTGAAAAACACTTGTATAATACATATGCCGGTTAGAGAATTTATAAATTTTTATTGTAAAGGGTTATAATTTTAAGATAAAACTGAAAAAAAAATTATATTGAAGATCTGAAGGTACTTTAGAAGCTTTTGAGCTTCTTTGTAATATGTCAAACAAGTTTCATGATGCCATCCCATAAATTAATAATGTGAAGAATTTGGGATTGAAAAAAAAACATATAATGCTCTTTTCTTGTCTTACACATTGGTATTTGAATTTTTTTCATGTCAAGTAATTTTTTTTTTTGTTTCTGACAACTATAATTTTTAGGATTTTGTTGCTATTCAAATTCATAGCAACTAGAGTATACAAATCACAGGGAAGACTTCTTAGGTATTTCATGATTTTAGTTATATCATACCGATGAATTACCTCTAATTATTTTCTTCACTTCATACAAAAATGTAGTTAAGAGAGCATAGTCAGGTGTATTTAATGTAAAGAAAATACTTGTGAGGATGTGAAGTATCATCTTATTTTATTGAATGTCTTTATATCACTCAGCATTTCTACTGTGAAATCTACCAGGTGATATTTTATTTTAAATATCTCCACATATATAGTGCTGTGCTTCCATTGCTTTTAGACCACCTGCATGATTCACAGACTCCAAAGCTCACCCTCTATAGAAAAGCTTAATTCCGGTGGCTGACCTTCCCCATCGAGACAGACATGCAGCATTTCATCTCCTGGCATTTCTTCCTTGGTCATCTGCTTTGGACTGACACTTCTATTGGACTTACTGGTACACCTCTTGGACACTTTACACAACTTTACAGCAGTTTCTCTTTACGCTGCTGGGTTTCTCAAAGACTGACCGCAGCAGTGCATGGACTTTGCAGCCAGAGCCTTGGGGACTCTATAGGCCACGTCCCCTCGCCTGCAGGCTCTGTCCCCAGAGACAGGAAACACTCTTTAGGCATGAAATGCCCCCAGAGGCAAGAGATGCCCCCAAAGGTAGGAAACACCCTTTAGGCATGAAATGCCCCTAGAGGTAAGAGATGCCCACAGAGGCAGGAAACGCCCTTTGAGGCATGAAGCGCCCCCAGAGGAAAGAGATGCCCCCAGAGACAAGAAATGCCCTTTCGCCTGCTAGGCCTTGCCCTTTGAGGCACGGTACACCCCCTCAGTCCTCCCCTTGGCATCACACTGGTTCTTGCTGCTCTCCTATTTTGTTCCTCCCTGTCTTGTGCCAGTTCTTTTGAAAATGCCTGTATGATATAGGTTTCTGTTCACCCCACACTCCTGATACTATGACCATTAGTTAAAAAGAAAGGGGGAATTGCTGGTATGCTTCTAAATTCTGCTTCTAAGACCCCTTCTGCTGCATTGCTTGAGGTTGTGGTCTATTTACATAATCATTGTTTTCACTGGTTTAATCCCCACTGGTTCACGCGATATTTTCTTTCTCCCCACCCCCTACCCTACGGACTTCCTCTTCCTGACACTTCTGCCTTAGGAGACATAAAAGACAGGGCTTTCAAATAAAGAAAGATTAGAAGAGATTAGATTGTTGAACTGCATCCCCGCTCCTCAATAAAGACTGAACTGCATTCCCAGCTCAGCCATGAGTCCCTGGTCCTCTGTCTCTCGCCCGCAAAGCTAGACTGGCAAATGGCGCCCCGAACAGGGACTGGCAGTCCTGCTACTGGGCAGTGACTCCCATTCCAGTCACTGAAGCTCCAGCAGCTTTGCATGGGACTCCAGGAGGGCCTCATCTGTGCTGGGATGGATGTGGTTTCTTCTGTTTGTTAGGACTTACATCTGCAGAGCCTGGGGAAGGCTTCTGGTGTGTCCCCTGTTTTCCATAGAAAGGGCTCTGCCCCTGTTGCCTGGACAGTCTCTATTTGCCTTGAAAATTGTGGCTATCTTCTTTGCAGTACCTCTCATAAAATCTCACCATCCTGCTGTGGCTAGAGTGAAGATTTTCTACCTTTTGCCTTGCCTTGCATTGCCTTGCCTTTTCCCCTTCCCTTTCCCTTTCCCTTTCCCTTTCTCTTTTCATTTCCTTTCCTTCCTTTTTCCTTTCCCTTTCTTATTTCCTTTCCTTTCCTTTTCCTTTTCTCTTTCCCTTTCCTTTTACATTTCCATTTCCTTTTCCTTCCTTTCCCTTCCCTTCCCTTCTTTTTCTCCTTCCTTCCTTCCCTCTCTTCCTCCCTCCTTCCCTCCCTCCCTCCCTCCCTCCCTTCCTTCCTTCCTTCCTTCCTTCCTTCCCTCCCTCCCTCAGTCCCTCCCTCCCTCCCTTCCTTCCTTCTTGCCACTAGGTTTATCACTAGAGCATGGGGCTTACAAGACAAACCCAGCACTCCGAAAAGACATTGTTTTTCCTTTTTTTTTTTTTTAATTAGCTAGAAGAGGAGGAAATTGGGAGAGGGATGTAGAGAAGAAGAGAAATAGAGACATTATAGCACTCTAGCACTGCTTGTGAAGCTTCTCAGCTGCAGGTCAGGAATGGGGCTTGAACCCAGGTCCTTGCTTGCGCATGTGTGCTCTACCTGGGCGCCACTGCCTAGCCCCCTGGGGTGGAGAGTTTAATAACAGTTCTTGATTTTAGGTCATGAAGTTAGTGTCCCAGCTCCAGGAATCTACCTGCTACTTCAGCAGTCTCTGTCACATTGGGAAAGAGTGTTCAGGCCCCACCTCCAAGAAAATTACTCTTTTTAAAATAAAGATTTTATTTATTTATGAGAAAGGAGGAGAGAGAAAGAACCAGACATCACTCTAGGACATGTGCTGGCAGGGATCAAACTCAGGACCTCATGCTTGAGAGTCCAAAGCATTACCACTGTGCTACCTTCCGGACTACAAAAATTACTCTTTTTGGATGCTAGAATTTAAATAAATCCTTCTTCTGTCTTTTGGGAAAAACAGAATTATCCTTTACCTGAACAGCTAAGCCCCCTTCCTGTGGTAGGCTACTTTTGAGACATTTAAGGGCAAGAAGAAGCTTGTGGAGATCACTGGTAAAACCAGTCGCTAAATGGCATATGGGAACTGAAAATTCTGCTAGGCAAAGGTATGATAGACTCACCAGTTTTGAGAACAATCAGGTTAAGGAGATTGTATTGGGGGGGGGCAGGGGGGGCGCACCTGGTTGAGCACACATGTGACAGTATTCAAGAACCTGGGTTCAAGCCCCAGGTCCCCACCTGCAGGATGCAGTTGTCTCTCTGTCCCTCTCCCTCTCTGTCTCCTCCATTCCCTATCAATTTCTGGCTGCCTCTATCCAATAAAAAATAAAGATAACTATATATGGAAACTGTATTGGAAGAAAGGATGCCTTGAGTGGTAAATATTATGGAAGTAAATACTATATCCTCTCTCAATCTCTCCCTTCCTCCCTTCCTCCCTCTCTCTCTCTTCTTCTTCTTCTTCTTCTTCTTCTTCTTCTTCTTCTCTCTCTTTTTTCCTCTCTTTTTCCCTTTCTCTTTTCTTCGCTCTCTTTTCCTCTCTCTCTTTCCCTCTCTCTCTGTTTTACTTTCCCAATCTCTCTCCTCTCCTCTCTCTCTCTCTCTCTCTCTCTCTCTCTCTCTCACACACACACACACACACACACACACACACACACACACACACACACACCTGGACTCGAATACATATGGATACAGACAGGCGCACATACAGAGAGACATGGAACATAGATTAAACTGCATCATGACAAACTCTACACCTCCTGAAAATACATCCCACGATCAAAGTGCAGTGTCTTTACGGGTACAGAGGGGATTTGTTTTCTTTTGCTTTTTCTATCCTATTTATTTATTTATATTTTATTTAAAATATTTTATTTATGTATCTATTTATTATTGGATAGACAGAGAGAAATTGAAAGGGATGAGGAAGATAGGAAGAGAGACAGAGAGACACCTGTAGCTCTGCTTCACCACTCGTGAAGCTTCCCCCCTGCAGGTGGGGACTGGGGGCTCGAACCACAGTGTGTGCACTTAACCAGGTGCTCTGCCCCCTGCCCCTATTTATTCACTTATTTATTTCATCATTCCTGTCACCAAAGGTCTGTGTCTCCATCCGCAGCCCCAGAGGTAACCACTCTAGTTCTCCCACAGTCTTGAAAATAGGTTGACTTTTTTTTTCCTTTTTCACACTTGTCTACTCAATCATCTGCATTGCACAGATGAGTGAAACCATTCTGTAGCTGCCCTTCACCTCCTGACTTGTGAGAAGATATCCACAGCTTCGGAAGATGCTTCCTTGCCTAATAATCTCTTGTCTTTCTTTCGTTCTTTTCAAGGTGGGGCAAGGAGACAAAGGCATGTACACACATACATTTGCAGCTGCTTTCTGTTATTCGTGCTTTAAAAAAATTTTTTTAAAAAAATTATTTATTTTCCCCTTTGTTGTCCTTGTTTTTTATTGTTGTAGTTGTTATTGTTGTTATTGGTATTGTTGTTGTTGTGTAGGACAGAGAGAAATGGAGAGAGGAGGGGAAGACAGAGGGGGAGAGAAAGACAGACACCTGCAGACCTCTTCACCACCTGTGAATCAACTCCCTTGCAGGTGGGGAGCTGGGGGCTTGAACCGGGATCCTTACACCGGTCCTTGCACTTTGCTCCACGTGCGCTTAAGCCCGACTCCCTATTTGTGGTTTTTGTAAGCCATTGAACTAGAACCACAAGGACAGAAGCATTGGCATTTTTTTTTTTTTTTTTTGAGAAAAGATGGGTTGCTGACATGTCTGTATTTGAAAGAATAGGCCCTTGGAAATTTCCACCTGATTTGAACCTTCATTTTCAGGAGAGATGGGGAGTGGGGAGAGGCAGGCTCACCTCTTTCTCCCAGTAGCTGCTTCTTCCTGGACCGTCTTTTCTGGTCCACCCCAAGCAAATATGTCAAGACCTATGGAGACCTTGTGAAAGTTTGGCAAACATGACTCTGGCTGGACGGTAGTGGGTCAGATCTGAAAAGTGTGATGGCTGTTTGGAGCTCTTCCGAAAGGGTGCTTGTATATAGGAGGGAGAAAGTATTGTTGAACAACACTGAATTCTCTCCTTCTTCAGGCTGACCTGCCTGACATACTCATAGTGGATTAATTTATGTTTTTATTTGGCCCCGGATGGATAAACTAAATGGAATTAGAATTAGCCAAGTAAATGTTATTTCAAACCCTCCAGTCGCAGGAAATAGCTTTGTAACAGAATTACATAACAGCTGGGGTTGTGCTAGTGACCAGAATGGTAATGCCTCCTTCTGACTCCCTAGCAGCCTCCCAGGGCTATTCAGCAGGGATGTTTTCAAAGACTTTTGACCAAGAGGGACACAAGGGCTGTGGAGGAATAAACAAGTAACATGGCCACCGCCTCCTCTTTTTCCAGGGAGTCAGATTTGCACACACCTGTCACTATTTGAAAAGCCAGTAAGAGAGCATCATGGGTCCACCATGCTTCTCAAATAGGGTTATGGTGCAATGGACCTTCTCTTCCAGGGAAGGCAGGTTAGCATGCAGATCCTGGGGAGTCGGGCGGTAGCGCAGCGGGTTAAGCGGTGGCACAAAGCACAAGGACCGGCGTAAGGATCCGGGTTCGAGCCCCCGGCTCCCCACCTGCAAGGGAGTCGCTTCACAAGCAGTGAGGCAGGTCTGCAGGTGTCTGTCTTTCTCTCTCCCTCTCTATCTTCCCCTCCTCTCTCCATTTCTCTCGGTCCTATCCAACAACGATGACAACAATAGTAACTACAATAATCAAACAAGGGCAACAAAAGGGAATAAATAAATATTTTAAAAATGCAGATCCTGATGCCAGGTTAGTTCTGGGCCTGGGATGGTGGCTTTTCTGACCACATTTGGGACTTTAACTACCCTTGCAGGAATGAGGGTGTGTTCTGGGGACTGTCTGTCTATACCACAAACCTACTGTGGACTGACCTGGTCCTATGTCTTCTGTGGTGTAAGTTCTGACGTTTGCTCTCGGGGCTCTTGACCTGCTTCAGTAACTGACACTCCCAGAACACCGTTGTCTCTGGACATTAGAACAATCACGAGGTCCCTGGAAACTTCCAGAAGCTCAGGTCACTACTGGCGCTTCTGGACTTCAGGCAGGGAGAGCTTGGAGGGTGCAGGTGGGGACAGCGGCAGCAGACAGAAGACAGTTAGGAGGGGGAGAGGGGCAGTTCTACTTTGCGTCAGAGTTGTGAGAAGTAGTCCAGAGACTGGCACACATGCTTGGGGGGTGGGTAATGAAATGATGAAGGAGCTGGTAGGACTGGGAGGCAGGTATCAGGGGCACTGCAGGGACCAGCTCCTGGAGAGGGAGGAGGGACCAGCACCTGTGAGTCCAGTGCCAAGGACAGGGAGGAACTCGGGCATCCTGTGTGAGGCTAGTGGGCTGGGTGCTGAGCCGTGCTGGGACTGTGGCCTCTTCAGTGCTTCTCTTTTTTTTTTTTTTTTAAATATTTATTTATTTATTCCCTTTTGTTGCCCTTGTTGTTTTATTGTTGTAGTTATTATTGTTGTTGTCGTTGTTGGATAGGACAGAGAGAAATGGAGAGAGGAGGGGAAGACAGAGAGGAGGAGAGAAAGACAGACACCTGCAGACCTGCTTCACCACCTGTGAAGCGACTCCCCTGCAGGTGGGGAGCTGGGGGCTCGATCCGGGATCCTTATGTCGGTCCTTGTGCTTTGCGCCACCTGCTCTTAACCCGCTGCGCTACAGCCCGACTCCCTCTTCAGTGCTTCTCTTCACAAACTCCCAAGAATGTAACTGCAATTTTCTGTGCTCAATAGACATGTTTTAAATCAGATATGAATACAACATTTTTTACTATTGTTCTTTTTTATTATAGATTTAATAATGATTGACAGGACCATCAGATTACGTGGGGTATAATACTACAAAGTTCCCACCACCAGAGTTCCCTGTCCCATCCCCTCCATCGGAAGCTTTCCTGTTCTTTATCCCTCTGGGAGCCTGGACCCACATTCTTTATGGGGAGCAGAAGGTGGGAGTTCTGGCTTCTGTCATTGCTTCTCCGCTGGACATGGGTGTTGGCAGGTGGATCCACACCCCCAGCCTGTGTCTGTCTGTCCCTAGTGGGGCAGGGCTCTGGGGAGGGGAGGCTCCAGGACACACAGGTGAGGGTGTCTGCCCAGGGGGGTCAGGATGGCGTCATGGTAGCTTCTGTATTGTGGTGGATAAAAAAGTATTGATATATAAAGCAGAACAAATTGTTTAATAATCAGAACCTAAAGGTAAGAATAGAGCATATGAGATTTGGGGTCTCCATTTTGGAAAAAAGCTAGTGGGCTTATTTCAGGGGCCCTTGACTTTGCTAATTTTTGCCTGAGCCTGACAGCTAACATGCAAATACGCTAAAAGTATTGTCTGGGGAGATGGTGTTGGAGTTGGAAATAGGACTAAAAATAAATATTTATTTATTTGATAGTACAAAAAGAAAGTGGGAGGTAACAGAGAAATGAGAGAGAGAGAGAGAGAGAGAGAGAGAGAGAGAGAGAGGGAGGGAGACAGACCTGCAGCATTGCTTCACCACTCAGAAAGATTCCTCCCTGTAGGTGGGGGCTGGGGGATTGAATCTGGGTCATGGAGCATAGCTCTATTTAAAATTTATTTGTTAACATGAGAGGGAGAGAACCAGAAGATTGCTTTGGCCCCTGCAATGCCAGTGATCAAACTTGGGACCTCATGCCTGAGGGTCCAGTGCTTTTAGACGTGTCAACAGTATTTCCACCCATGGAAGGATTGTTTGGCTTGGGATATCTTCCAGAGTCGAGTTAAAAAATCCTGTCTGACAGAGTCCTAAGAGAGGCCAGCTCCAAATTTCTAGAACTTAATGTTGGACGTTCTGAGGTGGAGCAGAGAGGAACCTGTACTCAGAAGCTGTGAAGGCTCTGGCTGTGAAGGCACTATTTTCTTTCAGGTGAAAGTGAAATATCACAAACCCACACAATTCTCACCCCACTAAGGTATAGTTTTCTGATCCAGGAGCCCAGTGTCCCTAATCTTTATTATTATTTAATTTTTTTAAATTATCTTTATTTGTTGGATAGAGACAGCAGAAATCAAGAGGGAAGGGGGGGTAGAGAGAGGGAAAGATACAGAGAGACACCTTCAGCCCTGCTTCACCACTTGCAAACCTTTCCTCCTGCAGGTGAGGACCAGGGGCTTGAACCTCTGTCCTTGCACATTGGAACACATGAACTCAACCAAGTGTGCCACTACCCGGCCCCTCCCTAATCTCTATGTCTCCTGGAGACTGAGTTCAGAGTCTCTTGGAAACAAAGGGCATTAGGATTCTGAGGCCAACATAGGTAGTCTGGTCCCTGGAGTCTCTCCAGAGATTGATGTCTGAAATATCCTGTCAGGGGGGAGGCAGTGACATACCAGGCTAAGCACACACACTGCAATGCACAGGGACCCAGGTTCAAGCCCCTGGTCCATCCCTGCAGTGGGAAAGTTTCACGAGTGGTGAAGCAGGGCTGCAGGTGTCTCTCCCTCCCCCTCCCTTTTTTGGTTTGCATCCAGGGTTATTGTTGGTGTTTGGTGCCTGCACCATGAATCCACAGCTCCTATGGTCATTTCCTCTGAATTCTGGGTAAGACAGAAATTGAGAGAGAAGGAGAGGGGGAGAGAGACACAAAGAGAGGGAGAGAAAGAGAGATAAAGAGAGGGAGAGAGAGAGAGACACCTGTGGACCTACTTCAACACTTGTGAAGTGACCCCCCTCTAGGTCACTTCAGGAGCCAGGAGCTGAACTGGGATCCTTGTGTGGACTTTTATGCTTCCTTATACTATGAGCTCTCAACCCAGTGCGCCCCCACCTGGCCCCCTTTCTCTCCCTGTATCTCCTCCTCCACTCTCAATTTCTCTCTGTCTCTGTCCAATAATAAATAAATAAATAATATTAAAATACATAAATAAAATCTTCAAAAAAAAAAAAAAAGAGAAAGAAAGAAATATCCTCCTATCCACTGGGTTGTTTTCAGAGTACAGTCAATGACAGGAAAGGCTGATGTTTATCACTGATCTCAGGAAGCCTGTGCCTTGCTGGACCTGGGCCAGGGGCTCAGTGGGAGGGAGGAGTGTGAACTCAGGGCCTGTGAAGTTCTCCCAGTGATGCAGCCAGAGCCTGCCAAGCAGATAAGGGGAGAACACAGAAACTACAAAGGCCCCTCTCACTGCCGTTTCTCTTACAACTGAAGCTTTGCCAATAACAGCAGAAGGAATCATTCACAACTGCATCTGTGCAGAATGAGTGAAGGTCAAAGCCCTACCAAGGAGACTGGTCTCCTAGGCTTCCACTTTCTGAGAAAGCGTAGCAACGTCTTCAAGGTCTGCGGTGTAGAGGACCCTGCTGCAGGAAACGGCTACCTGCATTTCCAAGACTCAAGGCCAAATCAAAATATCCTGGTTTCTTCCTTCCGCTAGGCAGCCATTGCTGGATGGTGCAGATAAGATCTGGCTAAGGAGCTTGAGTACAGAGGCTTACTGCCTCTTGCCGCCTTAATCGGAGATGCCAAAACCTGTAGGATTTCTTACAATGTCTTTAATCCCCGAGGTAGCATGCTATCTATGAGAGCTATGTTCCCCACCCATAGTCCCTTCAATAATAATGTAAATCCTTTGCAAGCTGGAGAAAGAAAGGCAGGCAATAGTTGCCCTTGCCTTTGAAAAGGGTCTGGGTGGTGGTATACATAGTACAAAGTGAAGGTCTTGTACAAGGATTCTGGTTCGAGTCCCCAGCTCACCCCCCACGGCGGGGGGGAGCTTCACAACTGGTGAAGCAGGTCTGCAGGTGTCTCTCTTTCACTCTTTCCCCCTCTCTGTCTTCCCTTCCTCTCTCAATTTCTCTCTGTACTGGCCAATGGTAAAAATAAATGGCCACCAGGAGCAATCGAATCATAGCACCAGCATCGAGCCCCAGTGATAACCCTGGAGGCAAGAATGAAATAAAATAAAATGTTAATTTAAAAAAGAAAGAAAGAAAGAAAGAAGGAAAGAAAGAAAGAAAGGAGGCAATTGAGGGAGGAGACGCCCTTATCAACACTTTGGATGGTTCTGTCTTTCTCCAAATGCAGGGATGGCTCATCCAGAAGAAGGCAGGAGAAAACCTGTTTATTGGGGAGCAAAGGTTGTCTGACCGGAACACTGCAGAGAGAGCCTGGAAAGGGGGAGTGGGGCTGATGTTTTAGACTGAGCAGGGTCAGGATGTGGAAGCAGTCTGTTCATATCTAGAAACCCTCCTGGCAGTGATCATGGCATGGATGAGGGGATTGTGGGCACTCACGTACAGTGGAGTGGGATACAAAAAGCCCCAAGTACCGTATCTCCTGCGTAAAGAAAGCCAGTACAGTACAGAATCCTGAGCTGAATTCTGCTTGCGAATGGGGGGCAGAGCCTACAAGATAGCTCCCTGGCTCCCACATGTGCTTTATGACACCTGCAGCCCAGGTTTGGGCCCCAGCATCCCCTGGGAAGACCAGGGATGCCAGGCTTGCGTCCCGGGAGAGTGACCAGGAACTCATGGTAGCATGGGAATACAATTCTTTTTTTTTTTTTTTTTTAACCAGAGCACTGTTTAGCTCTGGCTTACGGTGGTGCGGGGGATTGAACCTGGGACTTTGGAGCCTCAGGCATGAGAGTCTGTTTGCATAACCATTATGCTATCTACCCTCCACCTGGTAATACCAGAAAATGGAGCCCCAGAGTCAGATGTGAGCACAGTGGGTTAAGCCACTTGGCGCCAAACCGCAGTGGCCTGGTCAGCCTCCCTGTCTTCATGCCTGCCCTCCTCCAGGTCCGAACATGGAAAGAGAGAGAAACCAGAAACAGAAGTGACTTTCATAGGATAAAACCAGAAGTGGCAAGTCGGAAAAGGAAATGGCTAGGAAAAGGGGGTGGAGAAAGGAAAAAGGCATGCGAGGAACTTCCTTAGCAACTGTTTTGATGGTTTTAAGTGGTGGGATTAATGTTCTCCTGCAGGCAGGGCGGGTCTCAAGGTAGAAAGAAGATTGATTAAAGGAATGGGTGGGGAATCTTTCAGGCAAAACAATGATTATGTAAATAGGCCATAGTGTCAGCAATGGAGGATGAAGCAGGGGGCTGGCTTAATGCCCGACACAGGGCATCAGGGAACTGATCTGGTTCTGTTAAGTTTCTCTTTCTCCTTCTGAGATGAAACAGAGTGGGATGTGTTCTAAAGTACATACTAGGACATTTCTACAGTTTACCTGTGGGGTGCTTGGTAGACAAACCATCTCATTAGAATTACACCTGCTGACTCTGGCAGTGCTTCTTTTATTTGCCTCCAGGGTTATTGCTGGGCTCAGTGCCTGCACCATGAATCCACTGCTCCTGGAGGCCATTTTTTTTCTCCTTTTGTTGCCCTTGTTGTTGTAGCCTTGTGTCGGGGTCTCTGGTGGGGTGATGTCCAGGGGAAAGGTAACGGACCGGTTCTTTCTTGAGTAAAGACACTGGCAAGACCTGCAGCTTGCTCAGAACTCAGATCTTAAGTCTCAGGTCTCAGGTCTCGTTTATTAGCAGGTGGACATGAGTTAAATAGAAAACCAAACAAAGGGAATTATTGAAATATGTCAGAAATTACTTAAAGATCAGCTTGCCCTTATGGTAGGGGGCTGGTATGACAGGAATTGATGAGATACAAGACAGTTATTCTCCATGACGCAAGCAACTTAATTATCCAAAGGTATTTGAGAGAAGCATAGGGGTTAAACCAGTAGAGTGAGACAGAGAGAAGATGGATATCAAAAGGCCATAGAGTTTGGAATTTCTCTTGTTTGGGGCCTGCGGTGTATGATGTAGTGTGTGATAAGGTGTGTTCTTCTGTGATCAGAAGGTAAGGTGACTTTGAGTAAGTGAATCTTAAAGTAGGCGGCCATGTGGCCTTCAGTTAATGGGGAGAAGTATTGGGGTTTCTGTGGGCCTGAGAGTCAAGAAGGAAAGAACTAAGTCTGAGTTTCTCCCCTTTTGCTCACGTTGGTTGAGAGAGACTAACCAAGAAGGTATCTTCTCAGACCTCCATCCAAGGATGGGAGAGTTCTCCCTAAGCTCTATCAAGCTTACACATAATCCCAACAGCCTTGTGGTTATTATTGTTATTGTTGATGTCATTCCTTGTTGGATAGGACAGAGAGAAATAGAGAGAGGAGGGGAAGACAGAGGGGGGAGAGAAAGACAGACACCTGCAGACCTGCTTCACCACCTGTGAAGCGACTCCCTTGCAGATGGGGAGCTGGGTGCTCGAACTGGGATCCTTAAGCCGGTCCTTGCGCTTTGCGCCACGTGCACTTAACCCGCTATGCTACTGCCCGACCCCACCCCCCCGGTAGTGCTTTTTACTATACAGAGAAAGCCCTAGACTTAGACAATAACTTGTGGAAGAGGAGGAGGAGAAAGACATGGTGGTGGAGCAGGTAGAGGAGGAGGAAGTGGTGGAGGTAAAGAGCAGGTAGAATGACCAGGGCCTACCCACACATTTCTTGTAGGGTTAGTTGCCTAAGACTTCAGTGTAGAGACCCTGCAAGAGAGGTGGGTACAGTGGCAGGCTTGTGTGTGCAAGGCTCTGAGTTAGGTCTCCAGATTCGGATATGCCAGAGTGATGGTCTGCTTTGATCTCTCTACTTCTCTGGTTAATGACTTTTTAAAAGAACCCAGTACACGTTGTGCTTGTTCTCTGTGTCGGTGGCATTTGCTACTGGAACTGGAGTTAGAAGACTTGGCCTGGCAAGATATGGTATGGAAACGATTCAGTTTAGGTGAATGAATGAATGAAAGAAAGAATGAATGAATGAACTTACTTCAAAATCTAACACTCTCTGCTAAGAAACAAGCCTCAGGCAAAAACCAAGATTAAGAAACAGGCATTTTCTCTCTCTCTCTCTCTCTCTCTCTCTGGCAATACTAAACAATAAATCATATCACCACTTTTGGGAAAGTAAATTGTTGTGCACTGAACTTTAGCCCAGCTCTCATAGCATTTCAGAGACTAAACATCAGCACTAAGCAAGATGTGTTGAGTTTGAATATGCTTGCTTCTCTGCTCTGTCATCCTTCCCCCTCCCTTCTCTTTCCCCCTTTCAACTCCTCTCCCTCCACTGGTGTCCTCTTCTTTCTCAGTCTTTTATCAAGCCCTGGCAGATAAACTGAGCCTAATCTGAGGGAACCATTGAACAATAAGACAGGTGTGAACTCTGCATAGCTCTGTAAAGCTCTGAGTTTTAATAATTAAAGGGGGAAAGGAATGGAAAATTCTCTTCTACATATTATTTCCCAGTGATTCTCCACATCCATGCAGAAAAGAATCGTTGGTACTTTTTTGAAGATAAGCAAAAAGAACCCTTACCAATCCCACCTCTGTGGTAATGGCCTTCCCTTCCCCTCCTCTACAGTGGGCTTCTCTTTCAGCAAGTTTGTTTGCTTCTCAAACTTTGAATTCATTTCAATGAAAACAGGCTTCACATAGATAGGGAAAACCAAACTAACTCAAGAGAAGAATATGCTCACTTTTTTTTAAAGATATTACTGAGTACTGACAAAATAACTCCCCCCCCAGACTTGAGCCAATCCCCAGTGCATTGAAGGAAGGTTCAGTGCTGTGGTCTTCCTCTCTATGAAAAAGTCATCCTACAGCAGTGAAGCCCTAGAGATTATAATAATAATAATAATAATAATAATAATAATAATAATAATAATAATAATAATAACACTATTAGATTAAAAATAAAATTTGATTGAGTTAAAGATTTAGAGTATTTAATTATAATACAAGTTAAGAGGTCATTGAAAAGTTCTCCTGACTCAAATTGTTTCCAGTAGTATTGAGACGACTGTTTTGAGTTACACAATGTTTTCAACATAAGTCTTTCTTGCTCAGTCATTAAAAAGGTGGGGGTGAAAACTGGTAGAGTCACTCCAGAAGAAGAAACAGAAACCACATCAACTACCCAAATTGAAAATGTCTCCTCCAATCTACTTTTGGCTCTATATTTAGGGAAACTGGAATCAAGCTCTCAAAAGGTGTCTGTCCCTCTTGTCCACTGAGGCACTCTTCACAGTAGCCAAGAGATGAACTATCCTCACTGTTCATTGGCTGATGAATGAATGAATGAATGAATGAATGAATGAATGAATGGAAAGCACTACAGGCAGCTCTAGAGGATTTGGAAGATGCATTTAAGTTAGAATTAGAATTCAGAAAGCTAATTATGAAGGCAATTTAGGACTCTAACCATAACATGTAAATGCAAATTAAGGAAGTCAGACATCTCTTCACTAAAGAGCTAAACATTTGACAAAGAGAACTATGAAAGGAAATCCTGAAATTTTCCCAGGTCGTGGTGCATCCAGCCAAGCATATACAGTACTAAGTGCAAGGACCCACACAAAGGTCTAGGTTAGAACCCCCACTCCTACCTGGGGGAAGAAGGGGAGGGGATGCTTCAAGAGCAGTGAAGCAGGTCTGCAGTTCTCTCTCTTTCTCTCTCCCCCTCTCTCTCCCACACCTCTCTCAATTTCTCTCTGTCCCATCCAATAAAGGGGGGAAAATGGCTGTCAGGAGAAGTAGGTTTGTAGTGCCAGCACAAAGCCCCAGCAATAACCCTGGAGGTAAGAGAAGAAGGAGAAAGAGAAGGAGAAGGAGAAAGAGAACAACAACAAGAAGGAGGAGGAGGAGAAATAATCATGAAATGAAGGAAAACTGTGACATCCCAAAAGCCTATAGAAGAGGCCTTGCATCCAGGGTAAACCAGACTGAAGATGGAAGAGCAGGGCTGGAAGATAAAACCACCACATCTATGGATTGCGAAGCAACTGAAGAAGAAAGGTTTGTGAAAAATACAGGAATTTTCTGTGAAATAGCAGACACCATCAAAAGAAAAAAAAGTGAAAGTTATTGAGTTCCTTGAGGACAAAGAGGAGAGAGGAATAGAGAATATATATATATATATATCAGAAAACTTTCCATGGCTAGACAATGATCAAAATGGAAATATAGAAGAAGCTGAACAGAAACCAAAACCACTGAACCCCAAAGAGCTGACATCAAGACACATGATAACAACACTTCCCACAGGTAAGGACAAGGAGGAAATATTGTAGGTTGCAAGAGAAAGAAATAAGCTGACCATAGCAGAGGCATCAGATGCTCACCAGATTTCTCAACAGGATCCTGAGAAGCAAGAATGGGATGGGATGATATTTTCACAATATTCCAAGGGAACATTACTTAGTCTTAGGGCAGGAGGAATTTTTGCCACATGTAACGGCCTGGATGATTTTTGAGGGTATTTTCTTTGCTGACATGAACCAGTGACAGAAGGACCATTAATATATGATTCTGTCTCAGCGAGAGTCATCTGAAGTGGGTGATCTCTTTGAGGTAGAAGTCTCTGGCGAGACGGGAAATGGGGACTTGAAGATCTGGGGTCTGAAATATCAATTCTTATTTTATTTTATTTTTTATTTTTATTTTTTTATATTTATCTTCCATTTTGTTGCCCTTGCTGTTTTATCGTTGTAGTTATTATTGTTGTTGTTGTTAGATAGGACAGAGAGAAATGGAGAGAGGAGGGGTAGACAGAGAGGGGGAGAGAAAGACAGACACCTGCAGACCTGCTTCACCACCTGTGAACCGACTCCCCTGCAGGTGAGGAGCAGGGGGCTCGAACCAGGATCCTTATGCAGGTCCTTGAGCTTAACACCACCTGCCCTTAACCCTCTGTGCTACCGCCCGACTCCCCTGAAATGTCAATTCTATAGGATAAATCCCAGAAGCCTCCTTTTCTGCCTTGCACCTACCTGTTGCTGTCTGTTCTGTCTGTTGTGGGTTGGTCTCACATTCTGTTTCTTGTTCTAGTTTGGTTGTTGTTGCTTTTGCAATGAAATCAACACACAAACCCCCCACGGTCCATATCTGCAATATCAATAGTATGTTTTGTAAGCATCTAATTTTTATATAAGCACATAAGCTTACAGGTAGCAATACTGATTTCATCCCCCTCCAAATAATAATAATAATAATTGTTCTAATAAGCCTTCATTGTTCCTAATTCAAATAGGCTTCTCCTAGTGACTCACAATTACTTTTCATTATCCTTAGCGAGGATACCTAGTGAATGATGAGCTCATTAAGGCGATTTGAATACACAGTGGAAAGTTAATGATTGTTATCCAACGTGGATCCGAGTTTCCAGAGAGCTTCCCAAATTTGTTTTTGCTACAATCATTTTCTCCTCTCACAAAATAAACCTGGAGAGATGACTTGCATGAAGAAACAGAAACAGTTTCAGGACCCAGCTCCAATGGGGAGAGGGTGAGAATCACCACGGAATGAAGCCACCTTCCCTCTTTAACTGGCCAGTGGGATTCTTGCTGCCAAACATTAAAGAGTTGAGATCATCACTTCTGATCAAAGCGATCTTGTAGAGCCTAACCTTGTCTCTCCCCACCCCACCCCTGCCTTTCTTGTGAGCAGAAGAAGTATTGCCTTATAGAATTATGTCAGCTTCAGATGCCACTCTTAGAAGTCACCATGGTGGAGAGGCTGCTTCCAGGGCCTGAGAGAGTCCCACTGAGCCTTGTCCTTCCTGCCTGTGAGGGACCTGGCTGCTCTGGGGAGCTCACCAGAGAGGCAGGAGCTGCTGTTCTTGCCTGCATTGACTGCTTCCTGCAGGACTTAAGCATTCTGCACACTCTCCTCTCAGCATGTCCTGGCCTTCCCTCCCAGAAGCCCATCTGACTGTGCTTTCTACACTGGAGAAGCCCTCCCTTGCCTGGAGGGAGGACAGTGTTTATCATTCTGCAGTGTGGCAGCTGGGGAGAGCCAGGCACACACAAAGCTGAGCCTTAGGCATCATGCACACAGGCATCAGAGGTTGTCATAAAGGAAGCCCGTCTTGCAGGCCGTATTCAAAAGGAAGATGAATCAGAGATCCCTGTGTGTGGGCTGAGGGTCCTCCCAGATTCTGACCAGAGTCCTTCAGGGCCACCTGAAGCCTCACCCCCTCACCCCCTCACCCCTGGCAATGGCCACCTGGGGACGAGTCTTTGTCTCTGGGCCATGGAAGTGGTGGGGGTGTTCTCCCCAGGTCCCCAAGCTGCACAGATTAGTAGCAGTGACTCATGACACTGCATTTCCCTAACCCTTCTGGCCTCCAGGCAGCCCAGACTTTGGGGGCAGGGCTGACCAACTCTACGAGAAAGAACCTTCTTTGCCTATTTTTAATTTTATGTTTGTAAAACTTTCTCTTGTTTTGTAATTTTGTGTTTATTTTGCATAGAGACAGAGAGAAACTGATGGGGCCAGTTGGTGGCTCACCTGGGTAAGTGCTCACATTACAGTGCTCAAGGACCTGGGTTCGAGCCCCTGGTCCCCACCTGCAGGGGGAAAACTTCATGAGTGGTGAAGTAGGGTTGCAGGTCCCTCTCTCTGTCTCTCTCTCCTTCCCCCCTCTCAGTTTCTCTCTGTCTCTAGTCAATAGTAAATAAATACAATTAATATATAAAGATATATATATATTATATTTAATATATATAAAGAGAGAGGAGAGTGGGAGATAGGAGGAGAGAAGCCTATAGCCCTGCTTCACTGTTTGTGAAGCTTCCCCCATCCCTGCTGTTTGGGGACCCAGGGCTTGAACTCTGGTCCTTGTGTACTGTAGTGTGTGTGTTCTAATGAGTGCACCACCACCTGGCTCCTGACCCATTTTTTTGGACGCAGCAAGGCCACTGACTCATGACTCCTGTGGGTGTTTGCAGGTCCTCCTTTCTTACATTTTCCCGGGGACTTGGGATGCCAGCCCTCCTGATGACATCCAGCAGAGAAAGGGACAAAGCTCTTCCTCTCTGTGCAGCTTTGAGGAATCACCTCCTGGGCTTCTGCTGGAGCCCAGGCCTCCTTCAGCTGCACCGTCAGGCCCAGCCAGGTGGTTCTGGCTTAGAATTGCTCTAGGCCTCACTGGGACACTGGGTTGGACAGTGTTAGGGGATGTCAAATGCAGGGTATACGCCTTGGCATTCTGGGCTTCTGCCTGTTTTGATGAGCACACACCATGGTTTAATCCGTCCATCACTCTGTAAGACTGGCATCCCCACAGCTTTCCAGAGGTTGGTGGGTTTTGGGCAGGATAAAGCCTTTCCCCTCCACCAAAGCCATCACCCTATCGCAGATGGGGAACTATGTGTCCTTTAACCTTCAGAGACATTTTCATTTTTGTTTTCATAATAACTTTTATTTATAAAATGGGAACACTGACAAAAACCCTAGGATAAGAGGGGCACAACTCCACACAGTTCCCCCCACCAGAACGCTGTATCCCATCCCCTCCCCTGATAGCTTTCCTATTCTCTATCCCTCTGGGAGTATGGATCCAGGGTCATTGTGGGGTGCAGAAGGTGGAAGGCCTGGCTTCTGTCACTGCTTCCCCGCTGAACATGAGTGTAGACAGGTGGATCCATCCTCCCAGCCTGCTTCTCTCCCTAATGGGGCAGGGGTCTGAGGAAGTACAGCTCCAGGACACATTGGGGTTGTCTTTCCAGAGAATTGTGGTTGTCATCATGGTAGCATCTGGAGCCTGGTGGCCGTACTTGTCACTTTTGAAGCAGTTGCAGAGTTCAAGCCAGGTGTTGTCTCTGGGTCACCATCTTGGCTCTCCCCCTCCACCCCCGCCGAGAGACATTTCTTACCTGGATACCATAGAGGATTCATGTGAAGAATTATGAAACTTCTTGTGGGGCCAGGTGGTGGTGCCCCTGGTTAAGCACACATTACAGTGCCCGAGGACCTGGGTTCAAGCCCCTGCTCCCCACCTGCAGGGGAAGCTTTGCTGCAGGTGTCTCTCTGTCTCTCCTCCTCTCTCTCCCTCTTGCTTCTCAATTTCTGTCTCTATCTACTAAAAATAAATGAATTGATTTAAAAAATAAAGTTAAAAAAAGGCAATATTGTACCTCTCCTGAGGTAGCTGAGGCATTTACCTATATAATCAATATCCCTGCTGGGACCCCATACCTCTTTTCCAGATGCACTCAATTTTTCTTTTTCTTTTTTTTCCCTTGCTTCCAGGGTTGTCACTGGGGCTCAGCCTCTGCACTATGAACCCACTGCTCTTGGTGTCCATTTCTTCTATTGTATTTGATAGGACAGAATGAAATTGATAGAGAAGGGGAAGATGGGGCAGGGGGGACCTACTGACCTGCTTCACGGTTTGTGGAAAGTCTTCCCTTCAGGTGGGGAGCCGAGGGCTCGAACTGCAATCCTTAAGCTTCATACTATGTGCACTTAACTGGGTGTAGCACCGCCCGGCCCCTGACATGACTTTTCTGACTCACTGTTTGCACTAAAACATACCAATAAGTACATCTCCCTTCATCAATAAACCCTACCTGTGAATTAATGAACTTAATTAACTAATTCCTATTAATTTAAGTGTCCAATAAATGAATGAATGTTTTTGACCTGAGAGGTCTCATTAATAGGACTATTCAGCTAGGACCGTAAGAACAGATGATTATCATAATTTGTAGATAAATCTCAAATGCTCTCCTGATGGCTGAAAAAAGTACAGTTTATGATGGAGAGCCTGTTTGTTCATTAGGATGGTTATTAATGACCACTGTTAATTGGAGGTTCTCAGGGCAGTCTGTAAGCGAACCATGATGCTCACAGCAGAAGCAGCCACAGTATTTCAGATTATTCCTGCAAAGGTCCTCTTATACTTCCTGGGCCATTGTAAACTATTCTAGAATACTCCACACTGGCAGACTTCACAATTTAGTAGAGTGTTTCCCACCAAGGGCAGTGGGCCTCAACAATATAACCAGAAGAGGATATGTTCTTTGATAATGGTCCAGGACACCGTAACTCAAACATTGTTATTATTATTATCACCATCACCATTATTATTATTATTATTACCTCTTATTATTATCACCATTATTATTATTATTACCTCTAGGGTTATTGCTGGGGCGTGGTGCAGGCACTACACATCCACTGCTCCTTGAAATTTTTCAGTTTTTCAATTGTCATTGGATAAGACAGAGGAAAACGGAGAGAGGAGGGGAAGACAGAGAGGGGGAGAGAAAGATAGACACCTACATCCCTGCTTTACCACCTGTGAAGTTTCCCCCTGCGGGTGGGGAGCCCAGGGCTCAAACTGGGATCCTTGTGTGGGCCCTCGTGCTTTGCCCTGTGTGCGCTCAACTGGGTGCGCCACCACCCAGCCCCCAAATGTTAAAATTTTTCGACAGGCGAAGTCCATTAGTTACAATGGGATGTCTTATGTGCAATGAAAGAGTTTTATGAAAAGACTAGGTGTTAAGCCCTTCCTTTTAGAGGTCAGGCAGAAAACATCCTGTCGTCAAACATGAGGCAGCACTATGAGGGAGAACCGAGTCACAGAAATATTTCTGTCCTTTTTCTTTGCTCTTGTTGTCTTTTTGTGCATTCACTGAATTCTGGGGGGAGTGGTGTGGAATTAGACCCCTGTTATCTTATAATTTTGTAAATCAATATTAAATCACTAGTAAAGATGGACAAAAAAAGAATAAAGGACAATAAAGAAGGTCATAAAGTGAAACTTGGATCGGTTATGGCATATTGCATAGGACTCTGGGGAGGGAGAGAGAGGGACAGGGTGGAGGGACATTGGTGTCCTGGTATGTGTCCACAACAACAGTCCAGGAGATATGAGGGGCTGAGCCTGTGTGTTACCAACTTTACTAGTCAGTTATTAAAAACAGTGACTTCACTGTTTTCAGCCCATCTTGGATGGAGCTTGAAGAAATTGTGTTAAGTGAGATAAGTCAGAAAGAGAAGGATGAAGATGGGGTGATCTCACTCACAGGCAGAAGTTGAAAAACAAGACCAGAAGGGAAAAGAAAAAGCAGAACTTGGATTGGAGTTAGTGTCCTGCACCAAACAAAAAAACTCTGGGGTGGCTTGGGGGGAAGGAATCAGGACCTGAAACAGGATGACAGAGGACCTAGTGGCGGTTGTATTTATTTGTTCTGTGAAAAACTGAGAAATGTTCTGCATGTGCAAACTATTGTATTTATTGGCAACTAGAAAACATTAATCTCCCCATAAAGGGGGGGGGGCTCTACTGTAAACCATTAACCCTCCAATAAAATTCTTAAAAGTCAGACACACACACACAGCATGTCATTTATATATATAAAATGGAAACACTGACAAGACCATAGGATAAGAGGGGTACAATTCCCACCACCAAAACTCTGTATCCCATCCCCTCCCCTGATAGCTTTCCTATTCTTTAACCTTCTGAAAGCATGGACCCTATAAGGATATTATAAATACTTTAGGATTAAAGTAAAATTTGAAAGCTTAGACACTGAACTACACAATTCCATTTATTATCCATTCTCCTTCCTTTCAGTGTCCTATGCTTTTCTGGGATGGCCAGAGTCATTGTCACCGTGAATAATGTGGTCTAATTCCCTACATGTTGAGGGGCAGAGCTCTTGAAATTTGCCAGGACTGAGTGGGAGGGCCCCCTGAGAGGGGTCGCCAACACTCTGTTCTAGGAGAAAGCAGGGAGCACAAGAGAACTTGGCTTACATCACTGTGGCTTCCTGGGCAACTACCAGTCTTGGGGGAAACATCTACAGTCTCTCCATGGAGCAGCTGGGGACATTGGCACAGTGGCAGGGCACAGGTCTTGAGACCCTGCAGTTCACAGTTTGAGCTCCAGCTCTCCATTGGCCATTATGACCTGGCACTCTGGTGCCCTCTTTCCCTCCCTTTCTTTCCCCCGTCTCCTTCCCTCTCTCTTCTGTCTCTCCCTCATCAAATAAGTACATATACATCTTAAAAAAACAAGAAGTAAAACCACTGAATCCTCCCCTCTAAAAGAGGATATTCTATTGAGCGAACTTCACGTTTTCCTGGTATGATTTGCTATTGCATACTTTTCCCCAAATGTACTAACTTGAATTGAGTAACTGTGTATTGAATAGAAATATTTTGAGTCTCAGTAACAAATCAATAGTACATTTTTAATTCAGATTGCAAATCCTAATGGTTGTGTATGATATATATGTGTGTATAATAATACACATATATCTGTTATCAGTATACATATGTCTGTCTGTCTATCTATCTATCTATCTATCTATCTATCTATCTATTTGCCTACCTATCATCTTTCTGTCTCTTCATCAGAGGAGATTGACACCCTGGCCTTCCAGGCTACAGCGGAGGAACTCCAGCATTACAACTCAGTCTCCCTCAAGCACCGAGTGTCAGGTAGTGTGTGGTGGACACTGTGGCAGCACAGACAGGAGGGTGGCGAGGGGACATATTGAAGGGACTGTAGTAAATGACGTCCAATTGAAATTACTTGTCAAGGCAGAAAATAAAGAGTTGCAGCAAGGCATGTATTCTTCTGCAAAAGGGCGTGTGGCCAACAGTAGCTGTTAGGCAGCAGTGCGCCCCCCCCCGCCCCCAGCCTTCTCTCATCTTTTACACCTGACACAGAACTGTCTTCTCCACCCCTGGACTGGACTTCAGAGCTCACTATCTCCCCATTGAGGAAGAGACTCTGAGGGTCTGCACTGGAGGATTAGCAGGCACTGCAAGGAAACATTTATCTGACCTAAAGAATACAGAACTACTGGCCACAGGTGGTCATAGATAACAATTTAGAAAAAGAATTTTTTTGTAGTAAACAGTTATTCTATATTCATATTCTTTGGAAGAGAAGACCTAGCCATCTCTCACAAGTTGAATTGTATAACATGCAGACTGCCAATGTTTTTCTGCAAATCTTCCGGTCACATTTCCTCCTTGTATGATAAAATGATGACGTTATGCTAGGTGTCTGATCATGATCATGCTGAGTGCCCTGCAAAGTGTTGTTTGCATGTATGGATGTAGATAGGAAGGTAGAGAAAGAACTTGCTACCAAGCGAGATAGATATGAGATGGATGGATGGATGGGTGGCATATTATGGACCAATAGATAGGATGAATAGATCACAAGTAGGCCTAGATAAACCTGCCATTTTATTTTAACCACACAGAGATATTTGTGTATATATTTACTCTGTATTCATATGTACAGATCCTAGATAGTATCCATCATGACATTTCTGTTTTTTATGCTACTGGTGACATATTTGATAAGCTTTTTACTTACTCTTAACAGTAATTTAAAAAAATCATTTATTTATTTATTTTCCTTTTTTTGTTGCCCTTGTTGTTTTTATCATTGTTGTGGTTATTATTACTGTTGTTATTGATGTTGTTGTTGCCAGATAGGACAGAGAGAAATGGAGAGAGGAGAAGAAGACAGAAAGGGGGAGGGAAAGACGGACACCTGCAGACCTGCTTCACTGCTTGTGAAGTGACCCCCCTGCAGGTGGGGAGGGAGGAGACTCAAATTAGGATCCTGACTCTGGAGTTTTTGTGCCATGTGTGCTTAACCCTCTGTGCTACCTCCAGACCCCCTACAGTAATTTTGTTTAGTTTATATGCTATAGCAGTTAAGATTTTTGTAGGTCAGTATTTTTGTTTTTTTCCTTGAAGTCCACATTGGCCTTCTGGATTTTATTCCAGCTGAGAGAGTCTAGCTAGTCTAGGTCAAAGATAAAGCCAGTGCAGAGACAGAGCAAAAGAGAAACAACAACAAAATCATTAAAGGTGCCTGGCAGGAAGTGCTATGGTTTGGCCCTGCCCCTGCCTGTGCTGCAGGGAGCTTCTCTGAGCCCCTGGAAGGACAAAGGAGAAGGTCTGTGTGGGGTGTGACTCTCACAGTGGCCACAGTATTGAGGAGCCCTGATCTGAATTACAAATGAAATCATTCAGGCCATTCTATTCCGGCTGCCTCTCCCCCAGGCGGTCATTTAAGAAGAAGCATGCCAGAGAATGTTCAGGGCAACCTCTGAAGGCCAAGGCTGGGGAGCCCTGTCCTATGGGTCCCTCTGGGCCCTGGGATAAACACAGGGGGTAACTGCCAAGCCTGTGAAGTTCACTTCACGGGGTAGCTCTCCCTCTTTACATAATGCCTGTGGGAAGGGACAAATCTGGCTGCCCTTCAAGGGCACAGTGGCCCCAGCAGGCCAGAGACCCATGGGTGTTTATATAGAACATGGGGAGCTGGGCTTCCTGCAGAGTCTGCCATTGCAGTCTTGTCTTCCAGTGACATCTCCCTGCCATCACCTCTAGTTTCACCAGGGCTCTTAGTGTCACAGCAGTGAGGCTCACACAGTCACAGGAGGCCCCTCTGTATCGATTTCCTCACGTGCTAAACATTCCCTCGCCCCTTCTCTTCTCCCCAAAGATAGCTGTCAGTGATAGACTCGTTCTTGAATATGCCAGCATGCCTTCTCCCAGAGAGGTCATTCAGGAAGCAGAGGTCAGGAAGCAGAGATTGCTTTTGAAAGCTATTGAATGTAGCCTTTCTGGCCAGTTGGACTAGATATCTATATTTATGTGTCTGGATGCTAGACTTATCTAAGTTTCACTGTAGAGCTGGATTTCTGCCTTTGGAAACTGTGCTTGGTTCTATTTTGCCTCGGAGACATTTTTGTTTGTAATAGCGGGGAGAAGGAAAGTTGAAGGACAGGCCGTTTTGCCTCATTTCGGATGGTTAAGACATCTACCTATTCCTATATTCTTTTCCTTTCTTTCTTTTTTTTTTTTGAAAGTTTAGATCTCTTTATTTTTTTTAATTTATTTTTTTTTAATTTTTTTATTTAAGAAAGGATTAATGAACAAAAACATAAGGTAGAAGGGGTACAACTCCACACAATTCCCACCACCCAATCCCCATAACCCACCCCCTCCCATGGTAGCTTTCCTATTCTCTAGCCCTCTGGGAGCATGGACCCAGGGTCCTTGAGGGTTGCAGAAGGTAGAAGGTCTGGCTTCTGTAATTGCTTCCACGCTGAACATGGGTGTTGACTGGTCAGTCCATACTCCCAGTCTGCCTCTCTCTTTCCCTAGTAGGGTGGGTCTCTGGGGAAGCTGAGCTCCAGGACACATTGGTGGGGTCTTCAATCCAGGGAAGCCTAGCCAGCATCCTGGTGGCATCTGGAACCTGGTGATTGAAAAGAGAGTTAACATATGAGGCCAAACAATTTGTTGAGCAATCATGGATCCCAAGCTTGGAATAGTGGAGAGGAAGTGTTAGGGGGATACTCACTACAAACTCTAGTGTACTTCTGCCTTCAGGTTATATTTTGCAGTAGTTTATGGATACGTGTGCACATAAGCTCTCTCTCACAGAAACTGGTGTATATCTAGATTATGGGACTTTGTTAGAAAGTGAACTACCTGAGATGAAATTAGAGTGTACTATAAAAGGAAAGGTCTCACCCGAGTAATGAAGTTGAAGGGTTGTCATTCCACACGTGAAGTCTCTGGATACAGTCTGAGGTGAAGCATATTGAGGTGGCAATCGTTGCTTTGGTTAGGTTGTGATCGGCGGATGCAATATTATTTGGTTTGGATTGGGAGATGCATACAGGAAAGTGGGCCCTATCCAAGGGTTCCAGGACTGGGGGAAGTAGGGGCTCTATAGTGGAGATGTGAGGTTCCTGCTGTCTTAGGGTTCAAAAAGACAATCGATAGTTAATATTATCATCACTTTATTTGTTAATTGGGTTAACTTTGAAAAGTCCCTTTGTTATGGTTTGCTGTACAGTACCCAGTATCTTGTATATAGCTGTGCTATTGGATGCTTTTAATCTACTTGGTCTAGGCTTTTGAGAGAGTCTGTATATCAAATACACAGCCTATATATTAAAAAGATTCAGTTTGTCTTTTGAGAAACTTTGAGACATACAATTGATTTCCCCCTCTCATCTTAATTAACTACTGATTTATATGTCTACATTTTGCTAGGAGTGTACATAAACACCATTCCCACCACCAAAGGGCTGTGACCCATCCCTCCCGCCCACTCCCACCCCCCACTGGCCCAGGAAGCTACATGTCTACCCCTCACCACTGGGTTTTTACTTTGGTGCCCTACTTACAATTTGATCAGGTTCTGCTTTTAGTTTCCCTTTCAGATCTTCTTAGTCAGCTTCTGTTGATGAGTGGGATCATCCCATACTCATCTTTATCTTTCTGACTTAATTCACTTAACATAATTCCTTCTAGCTCTGTCCGAGATGGGTCAGAGAAGGTGGGTTCATTGTTCTTGATAGCTGCATAGTATTCCATTGTGTATATATACCACAGCTTTCTCAGCTACTCATCTGTTGTTGGGCACCTGGGTTGCTTCCAGGTTTTAGCTATTATGAATTGTGCTGCTATGAACATAGGAGTACACACCTCTTTTTGGCTGGGTGTTATGGAGTCCTTGGGGTATAACCCCAGGAGAGGAATTACTGGGTCATATGGAAGGTCCATGTCTAGTCTTCTGAGAGTTTTCCAGACTGCTCTCTACAGAGGCTGTACCAATTTACATTCCCATCAGCAATGTAAAAGGGTTCCTCTGTCCCCACATCCTCTCCAGCATTTGTTGCTGCTGTCCTTTTTGATGTATGCCATTCTTACAGGAATGAGGTGGTATCTTAGTGTTGTCTTAATTTGCATTTCTCTGACAATCAGTGACCTAGAGCAGTTTTTCATATGTTTGTTAGCCTTTTGGATCTCCTCTGTGGTGAATGTTTTGTTCATTTCCTCTGCCCATTTTTGGATGGGGTCATTTGCTTTTTTGCGGCTCAGTTTGCTGAGCTCTTTATATATTTTGGTGATTAGTTTCTTGTCTGATGTCTGGCATGTGAAGATCTTCTCCCATTATGTGAGGGGTCTCTCTGTTTGTTTAACAGTTTCTTTGGATGTGCAGAAGCTTTTCAATTTGATGTAGTCCCATTGGTTTGTTTCTGCTTTAGTCTTCCTTGCAATTGGGTTTGATTCATCAAAGATATCCTTGAGGTGTATGTGGGAAAGTGTTTTACCAATGTTTTCCTCTAAGTATTTGATTGTTTCTGGTCTGACATCTAGGTCCTTGATCCATTTGGAGTTGATTTTTGTTTCTGGTGAGATAAAGTGGTTCAATTTCATTCTTCTGCATGTTTCAACCCAGTTTTCCCAGCACCATTTATTGAAGAGAGCCTCCTTTTTCCATTTAATCCTTTGGGCCCCCTTATCAAAGATTAGATTCCCATAGGTGTTGGGATTTACTTCTGGGCTTTCAATTCTGTTCCACTGGTCTGTGTGCCTATTTTTGTTCCAGTACCATGCTGTTTTGATGATGATGGCTTTATAGTATTGTTTAAGGTCTGGGAGTGTGATGCCTCCATTTCTGTTTCTTTTCCTTAAGATGGTTTTGGCAATTCTAGGTGTTTTCAGGTTCCAGATAAATGATTGTAGTGTTTGTTCTATTCTCTTAAAGAAGCTTGGTGGAACTTTGATGGGTATTGCATTAAATTTGTATATGGCTCTGGGGAGAATATTCATTTTGATGATATTTATTCTTCCAATCCATGAGCATGGGATATCTTTCCATTTCTTGGTATCAGTTTCTATTTCCTTGAGTAGCGACTCATAGTTTTCAGTATACAAGTCTTTCACTTCTTTGGTCAACTTTATTCCTAGGTATTTGATTGATTTTGCTGAAACAGTAAATGGGAGTGATTTCTGGATGTCTTCTTCTTCAGATTTAGTGTTTGCATAAAGAAATGCCACTGATTTTTGTACATTGATTTTGTAGCCTGATACCTTGCTATATTGCCTAATAACTTCCAGTAATTTTCTACTAGATTCTTTAGGTCTTTCTATGTATACTATCATATCATCTGCAAATAGTGAGAGCTTGACTTCTTCCCTTCCAATCTGTATCCCTTTTATTTCTTTCTCTTGCCTGATTGCTATGGCAAGAACTTCCAATACTATGTTGAAGAGTAACGGTGACAGTGGACAGCCCTGTCTAGTCCCCGATCTGAGGGGGAATGCTTTCAGCTTCTGTCCATTGAGTATGATGTTGGCTGTAGGTTTGCTATATATAGCCTCCACTATCTTGAGGAATTTCCCATCTATTCCCATTTTTTGTAGAGTTTTGAGCATGAATGGGTGTTGGATTTTGTCAAAGGCTTTCTCTGCATCTATTGAGATAATCATGTGGTTTTTGGCTTTGCTTTTATTGATGTGGTGAATGACATTGATTGACTTACGGATGTTGAACCAGCCTTGCATTCCTGGGATGAATCCCACTTGGTCATGATGAACAATCTTTTTGATGTGTTGCTGTATCCGGTTGGCCAAGATCTTGTTTAATATTTTGGCATCTATGTTCATCAGAGATATTGGTCTGTAGTTTTCCTTTTTTGTTCTGTCCCTATCAGCTTTTGGTATCAGGGTGATGTTGGCTTCATAAAAGGTGGAAGGGAGTATTCCTGTTTCTTCAATCTTATGGAATAGCTTAAGAAGTATGGGTATTAACTGTTTCCTGAAAGTTTTGTAGAATTCGTTTGTGAAGCCATCTGGTCCAGGACTTTTGTTGTTGGGGAGATTCTTAATACCGGTTTCAATTTCTTTGTCTGTGATTGGTGCATTTAGATTTTGTAGTTCTTCTTGGTTTAGTTTTGGAAGTGCATAGGTTTCTAGGAATTGTTCCATTTCTTCCAGATTCTCTAGCTTGGTAGCATATAGTTCTTTATAGAAGTTTTGCAGGATTCTCTGGATTTCTGTGGTGTCAGTTGTGATATCTCCTGCTCCTCTATTCTTTTCTATCACTGGATCCATTGGAAGCCAAGCAGACTGTAAGCTGGGGATCTAAAGCTCATTAACATAAGGTCACAGATGCTGAACGTGTCCGAGGAAAGGTTTGGTAAAGTGAGATGCCATTCTCTGTGGATGCTTAGAGCCTGGATTTGAGCCCACTTGTCTAAAAAAGGTTTCACCCTACCTCTTTTACGGTAGCGGCTATTAGCTGGCTGGGAGTGCTTTCTCGAGATGCACCTTCTCTGCATAGGCCTTGCTTTATTGTCAGCTTTGAGCACTCTGGAAATCTCATTCTCCCATCCGTGTGCATTCTGCCATATTTAATTATCAGATACTTTGTATTTTGGCCTCCAGAGTTATTGCTGGGGCTCTGTGCCTGAACTATGAATTCACTGCTCCTGGAGGCCATTTTTCCCACTTCATTATTACTCTTGTTGTTGTCATTATTTTATTTATTTTTTTAATATTTATTTTTTATTTTTTATTTATTTATTCCCTTTTGCCCTTGTTTTATTGTTGTAGTTATTATTGTTGTTGTCATTGTTGGATAGGACAGAGAGAAATGGAGAGAGGAGGGGAAGACAGAGAGGGGGAGAGAAAGATAGATACCTGCAGACCTGCTTCACCGCCTGTGAAGTGATCCCCCTGCAGGTGGGGAGCCGAGGAGCTCGAACTGGGATCCTTAAGCCGGTCCTTGTGCTTTGTGCCACCTGCGCTTAACTTCCAGTCTACAGCTGACTCCCCAGATACTTTGTTTGTATTTGGGCTGTGAGATGATTATTCTCTGACTGGAAACACTGCCCTCTGTTCAAAAAGGCAGTCATATATGTTGATGATGAAATATTTTCAGGCTTTGTTTTATTTTTATTTTTTTAAGTTTTATTTACTTATCATTGGATAGAAGCAGAGAGAGAAACTGAGAGGGAAGGGAGAGATAGAGAGAGACAGTTGCCTCCCTGCTTCACCACTCTCAAAGCTTCCTCTTCAGGTGGGGACCAGGGGGCTTGAACTTGGGTCCTTGCACCAAGTGTGCCACCACCCAGTCCCAATTTTTTTTTCCAGTTCACCAGGATAGCATCTCTCCGACGATTGTTCCAGTATATTCCAGATGTAGAGTTTCTTCACACAGTATGAGAATCAGCAGAGCAGAGAGAAACAGAAGGAGCCGTCTCACAGCTGTTGTTGTCCCGGGGAGACCAGTGTTCCTCTGTTATGTAACAGTCATCAGTGGCATTCTCTAGAAGCATTATGCTGCCGCAGGCAACTCCTTCAAGAAAAGCACAGCTAGCTCCCTCGTGGTCTGGGGCGGTCTCTCTCATTACCTTCTGCAGGTCTGAATGGCGTCTTGGGTACAGCAGGGCTTGGTGGCCACACGGTCTCAGTGTGGGCTGGAGCCCAGTGAAGAGGAAGCCAATCTTTTAGACTTGGTAAAAAAACAGCAACAACAACAACAAAAAATGCTGGACAACATACTCTACCTTCCAGCTGAGGAAGATGGGTCCTGACATTGGGGCAGCTTGGAATGTTCCTACTCATGACCACAGAATGTGAGCTCAGACCTACAGGGATGCAGAGGTCACATAGGCAGTTATGCTGACTATGGGCCCTAGATCACATTACTGGGCTTTACAGTCAACAACATGTATACATGAACTATGAATTCACTGCTCCTGGAGGCCATTTTTCCCACTTTGTTGTTACTCTTGTTGTTGTCATTATTATTGTCATTGCTCTTGTTGTTGGATAGGACAGAGAGAAATGGAGAGAGGGGGGTAAGACAGAGAGGGGGAGAGAAAGATAGACACCTGCCGACCTGCTTCACTGCCTTGCCCATATTAGGGAGCTACTCTCTTCCCTGATCCAGCTTTCTAGCCCTTTTTCATTTCCCACGTCTATGCTCGACCGGACCTGCCAATATACGCGGATATCTTCGCCCACCCTGTCCAGCGCTTGACGTCTCATTACCCAATCTGGTCCCCTACACCTACACTGAACTTCTCTGTTCCAGTCTCTTGGAAACAGAGTTGGCAGTCAGCTGAGGTAAAGAACAAACACCTCATCACAGACCCCTGCAAGCGGCAACCCGGCTTTGACCTGGCACGTTATGATCGGGCCCTCCTCAATCACTATCGAACAGGCCATGGCCGGTGCGCCGCTATGTTCCATCGCTGGGGAGCCAGAGACGACCAGAACTGCCCCTGCGGCTCCAGACAGACTATGACCCACATAGTCAATGACTGCCACCTCTCCAGATTCAAAGGAGGTCTCGAAACTTTACATCAGGCTCAACCTGACGCTGTTGACTGGCTATGGAAGAAGGGCAAACGCTATAAGAAGAAGAAAGCCCTTTTTCCAGCCATGACATCGTCTCCCCAGACAATAACTTGGGTCCACCTGCAAATCAGAGGTCAGGCTCTGGCAAACACTAGCACAGTCATGGGCCCTTTGGTATGTGACTAAAGTAGGCTGACTAGCTGTCTTCAAAACAGAGACCCTAAGTCTCCATCTGCAATATTCCAGATGGATTGAAAGCTCTGGTGTCAATTTCTACTGGGTCCACAGGGCACTGAATGCTATGGGGCTGAATTCATTATGGACGAAATAAGCTCATCTTCTCCCATGCTCAAAACATTGAATAAAAGAACAGCGTCTGATTACGAACTCCTGGCATTAGTAGCAGCCCATTAGTATCTGGGGAACATACCTCTTGGCTCTCATCTACAACAGATACAAAGTCTTTGTGATAATCCCAAACAGGGAAAAATCTAAAAATATTCCAGCTTGAATGCCCATCTAGAGAACAGGAGATTCTGATGCCAATCTGAGGAAAGTGGGTGGCATTCTTTTTATTAAGACAATCCCAATAACACCCATTAGGATTCCCCCCGTTAAATTAACTTTACAGACTTTAATGGATTTCTTAATTAGACTTGTTATCAGCAGGAATACTACATAAATTAAAAACAGCCCTGACAGCCTCTTGTAAGAAACAACAACAACAAAAATGAAAAGCTAGATTGATGTTCTTTACTTTTCTCCACTGAACCCAAAGCTTTTAATAATCTTACAAATTCACTGCAATTAATTATTCCACTGTCAAAGTGTGGAGAGGCAGGACCATTTTGTACCTGTCTGGAGAAGGCCTTAGTATATCAGGAATGAGGCTGGTTCTTGGAACTGCTGTTCTAGCTTCATGCTTGAAGAAGCCATTGTAACTCACTGGGCTTTGGCTCCATAAATCTGACATGGCTACTGGATACTTATATTTTCCTTTCTTTCTTCCTTCCTTCCTTCCTTCCTTCCTTCCTTCCTTCCTTTTTTTCTTCCTTCTTTCCTTCCTTTTATCTTAAACTAGTGATTTAATAATGGTTAACAAGACTGTAGCATAAGAGGGGTACATTTTAGACAGTTCCCACCCCCAGAGTTCCCTGTCCCACCCCCTCCATCGGAAGCTTCCCTGTTCTTTATCGCTCTGGGAGACTGGACCCAAATTCTTTATGGGGAGCAGAAGGTGGGAGTTCTGGCTTCTGTCATTGCTTCTCCGCTGGACATGGGTGTTGGCAGGTGGATCCATACCCCCAGCCTGTGTCTGTCTGTCCCTAGTGGGGCAGGGCTCTGGGGAGGGGAGGCTCCAGGACACATGGGTGAGGGCGTCTGCCCAGGGAAGTCAGGATGGTGTCATGGTAGCATCTGCAACTTGGTGAATGGATCGATCTCTCTCTCTCTCTCTCTCTCTCTCTCGTTCTTATGTCTGTATATGTAGAAATACTTTTTCCTTCATTCTCTAGATCAGAAGATGGAGCATGTACACAGAACAAAGGCTTAGCTTCAAGCTCTAGTGGAAGGTTTTCCAATGACCCATCTCTTGACATTTAAACCAATAAAATAGATGACAGGCAGACAGAGAAACAGTTTATTTCCCTGTGAAATTCCACACCTCATTCCACACTTCATTCCACACTGCTATAAACCCAAACTATGAAGTTATTTTTTTTCAGGGTAGGAGGGGAGATTTACATATGGTTTGAAGTAGTAAATGTGGTATGACACATAAAGACCAGGTAGGGCAATGGTGATATTGTGAAAATTCAACACCTGACAGCAGAGATATCTTTGCACACAGAGTCCTTGCCCACTGTAAGAAGTGAAGATACTTTCATTCTCTCTCTTTTTTTTAATTTTAAAAAATTCTTGATTTATTTATTGGACAGAGATAGCCAAAAATTTGAGAGAGACATGGGAGATAGAGAGGGGAAAAGATACCTGCAGCCCTATGTCACCTTTTGCAAAGATTTTCTCCTGCAGGTGGGGACCAAGGGCAGGAAACCAGGTCCTTGCACATTGTAACATGTGAGCTCAACCAGGTGCACCCTTCTACACACACACACACACACACACACACACACACACACACACACACACATACTCACACATACACACATACTCACAATAGGACAATTCACTTGCCTAGTTCCCCCCTCCCAGTTGTCATCCAGAAAAAAAAAAAAGTTCCTGCCTGGGGATCTACTGACCTCATAGACACAAATCAATGTCTTCTCTTAGATCCTCATCTGCTCAGGAACCCTACACAACTATGTGAGGAAGAGGGTCGTCTCCACTGAACCAGTCTCCTGGCATAGAACAGAAGGAATTCTCCTCCACCCCCTCCTCACACACACCCCCCTTTTCTAAGCCCGTCATAACCAGACTGCAAATCTATGTATCCAACCCGTGGAAAACAGGGCACTTTCAAACCTGCTCAAGGGAACAAGGACGTGGCTGTGGGCTCTGGCCTTGGCTGAGGAGTGCCCCATGATCTGCCTTAGTACATCTGGGGATGCAGAGAGGAGAAGATAGGATGACCATTGGTGAGGAAGTGTTCCATAGTGAAAAAGAGTGAAGGTTTGCTGGAGGGTGGGACTGTACCACTGTGACAACTGCCTGGGAACTCAACCTTTCTTCAATAAGGTGATTTAGAAGTGATAACAGGGCTGAGTGGTGGCACACCTGGATGAACACACATGTTACAGTTCTCAAGGTCCTGGGTTCCAGCCCCCGGCCCCCACCTCCAGAGGGAAAGCTTGTCGAGTGATGAAGCAGGGCTGCTGGTGTCTCTCTGCCTCTCTCCCTATCTCCCCCTCTCCTCTTGGCTTCTGGATGTCTCTATCCAATAAATAACTAAAGGTAATGTTGTTTTTTTAAAGTGATAAGGAAGCAAAAACTCTCAGTTCTTGGGTAGTAAATTCCTGATTAGATGGATTTTTTAAATTTTATTTAAAAAGCATATGACTCCATTAAAGATTATAAGCCACAGACATATCCTACTGCTAGAAATATTTATATACATTTTCTTAACTGGAGTGCTATGGTTTTAATTTTTTTATTGTGACATAAATGTCAAGTTTGTATCTACTTCATTATGTAGATGAGCACAGTGGCCCCATTGTGAAAACTATTCTTTTCTAATTAGGAAAACATGTTGATAATTTTTTTAATTGCATTTACCAACATGCAAATTATTGCATTTATTGTCTGGATTAATTGTGGAGAATAATTCTGAGCTAACATTATTACACAATTCCCTGGTACTTTTAAGATGATTTACTCTTTTCATACACTTGCATTTTTAAAGTATCAGATGTTTTTTCAATTATATCATAATGACCACATTCATTTTAAAAGGACAGTTATATTTATATTCCTCTGTAGTAAGCAAAATACTTTGAAGTATTTAATAATATGGTTTTTTTTTGAAGAAAAAGAAGAAAAAAGTCTGATCAGACTTAATCTTCTCAGAGTTGTTCAGATTGAAGCAGAAGGCTAGGTAGTTAATTATCAGCTCAGGAAATCACATGTGTGTTTGTGTTTGCACACCTGAACGCAAGGTTACCTGCACACCTGTGTAGATCTAAGTCATCTTAGTGTCTTCAGTCACTGTTGGAAAGGCAGCTTGTGGTATGAATCACGGACTTTGGGATGTAATAAGCGTATGGCTGATGTCAGCCTGGTCTGGAAGCATAGCACAGACTCAAGCAAACTCACAATGGATGTGGTACTGGAGACTATATAAGCAACAACCTTGAACAGCTTAGCCTCTTTGTTGGATCATCCCCGAGTTGGCATTCTCCTGCTGGCATGGCTCCTGTCTGATCTTCTTCCTTACCTCTTCATGCTTGGTATCTCCAGTAGCAAGCTGAAGGACTCTTAGTTTCCACCATTTTTCTTAGCTCGCTTTTTCCTCTTGCTGACTTTCACATTGACTTTTATCAATAAGCCTTTCATTTTGTTTAACACCAGAAAAAGTTGCTTGTCCTTTTGTCTATACCTGGCACCCAATGTGGGCACAAACCCAGGATCTTGAGGTGAGGAATCTCATACTCTACTGACTCCAGGCCCTTGCTTATATAGTCTCCTGAACCTACAATCCTTTGTGAGTTTGCTTAAGTCCATCATATGCTCCACAGTTAGGCTGACATTAGCCGTATGCTAATTACGTCCCAAAGTCCATTATTCATTCACACTGCAGGCTGTGTTCCCAACAAGTCGCTCCATGAGGATTTAGATGGAAAAGCCCAATTTCTAGAGTAGGACATGACTGTGCAGCCACTCAGAACATTATTCTTCCCTCAGAATTCTTGTGTTGCTATTTCCACAGATGCCCACTGAAACTTTTGCAAACGTTAGCTATTTATCACCCAGGAGTCAAGCAAGAAGGGGTACTAGCCCAAACCCCTTCCTCCTCTTGCATATTACAGGGAGACCCTGGATATGTGGACCACCCACCAGCTGCCTTTCCCCAAGTTAAGATCCACCCATCATCTCCAGACCTGAAACCTTCTCTCTCTTCTCCTCTTTCCCATTTAAGCCATAGAAATGTGCTTGAAATCTCACTGGAGTTAATTAAAGAAAGCTCAAAAGATGTATCTCTAGTTTCATGGCCTTTATGAGTCCTGCCTGTCCTCCTGTTTCAGAGAAATCTTTAGGGGAGATTCATAGAAAGGAAAAGTGGTATTTCTTTTTTCTTTCTTCATTTCATTTCATTATTTCATTTCACCTCAGTTCATCTCATTTCATCATTTAATCAACAACCATGTTCCAAATCTCCTGTTTGAAGGTATTTTCTTTTGGTAAATCAGTTAATTGGATAGAAACAGAGGCATTGAGAGGGCAGGGGAGGTGAAGTGGGTGAGAGACACCTACAGCACTACTTCACTCATGAAGCTTCTTTCTTGCCAGTGGGGACTGGAAAGTTTGAACCTGAATTCCTCATGTGCCCTCAACCAGGTGTGCTACTGTTTGGCTGTGCAAGTCTATTCTTAATTTGTTTTATTTTTCTGAGCAACCAATGGTTCTTCTTTATTGCAAAGGGTCTTCACAGCCAGATAGATGTTGGTTGGTTTGTGTACAGTGTAATGGTTTCTAAGCACAGACACATAGACACAAGAGAGGCATCTCTTCAAAGGGCTGGTCTAGGCTTGTCTTTTTAGATTACCTTCTGCCTTTTAGATGTTTGAGTCTGATCATTGGTATTGATCACACTGAGATTAGAAGTGATTCCCCTCACTCCTTCAGGATCCCTTTTTCAACTCCCCCCCCTTTTTTTTTTTTACTGTTTATCCCATTAAAGTAATCTTATTTGTAGTTAGGATGTGATTCAGTCTTCAGAAATCATAAGGCTAGGGGCCAGGTGGTGGTGCACCTGGTTGAGCGCACATGTTACAGTGTGCAAGGACCCAGGTTCAAGCCACTGGTCCCCATCTGCAGGGGGAAAGCTTCACAAGTGGTGAGGCAGGGCTGCAGGTGTCTCTCTATCTCTCTCCCTATCTCCCCCTTTCTACTTAATTTATGACTGTCTCTATCCAACAGATAAAGATTTAAAAAAGAAGAAATCATCAGGCTAGCTGTACTTCTGGGAAAAAGAATACATAAGATGAATGATAAGTGTCTGTTTATGCACAACCACTTTGAGCAAGGACTCCCCCCTCCCAACAGGAGATATGCAGACATCAGAAAGTGATCGATTGAAACAGAGTTAAGAGATAAAGGCATCAGACGATGATATCAGGGCTTCCAGGAAAAGCTTTCAGTTTATGAAAAGTCAAAAGAAAGAAGAAATACTGCTATGGAACTGTACTGGGGAAGGGGGTTCCAAGTGAGTTTTTTCCCTACATATTTAAGGGTCCATGAGGGAACATGGCTTTCAGGAATTTTAAACTTAATTAACTTGAGAACACCCACATGCTATAAAACACATGGGGGGAGGGCAGAGGAGAGAGAGAGAGAGACGAGAGAGAGAGAGCCTGTACTCACATGCTGGCAGGCTCACCTAGGCAGAGAGAGACAGGGACGGCGCCCTGCATGTAGGAAAAGCCTATAAACATCCCAGCCCTGCCTCCACCTCCTTTCTAGGCCACACCCACACCTGTTATCACTCCTATTTCCTGTGCAGCAGGAAATATGTTCTGGCTGGTGTAGCAGTGTCTGCGTTCCCCTACGTACTTCCTGTCATTTCTGACCTCGACAGAATGGCTAAAAGGCCAAGTTAATTCAATATTACACTTCAACTTACATAGGACATAGGATGCCTAAGAGACGATGGAGTGGAGGTAGCTCTAGAAAGAAAAACTGTGGAATTGTAGCCCTCTTATCCCACAGTTTTGTTGATGATCATTAAATCAATAATAATTTTTTAAAAAAAGTAAAAAAGAGAACCTCAGGGTGGGGTGGCGGCTCACCTGGTTGAGTGCACATGTTACCATGTGCAAGGACCTGGGTTTGAGTTCCCAGTCCCCACCTGCAGGGGGAAGGCTTTGCAAGTGCTGAAGCAGGGCTGCCTGAGGTGTCTCTTTATCTTTTCCCCCTTTCCCTCTTGATTTCTGACTGACTCTATCCAATGCATAAATACATATAATTTTAAAAAGTTAAAAAAAAATACCAAGGAAAATGGCATAATGAAATTTAAAGCTTCCTTTAAATGCAAAAGAGAGAGAAGATATGCAAACTCTGCAGCAGGCTGGAGGGGTTGTATTTGCAAAGCAGAATTCAGATTGGAAATGTACAGAGGACCTATCACAGTAGCAAATATGTGAAAGGTCTCTGGCATCGCTGGACGTCAGCAAAATAGGGGATAAATAAAGGAATATCAGTAGGGCATCTTTGGAGAGAGAAGACATCATTCAGAATGTGGATGATGGGGGTTGCTACCTGTATCTGCCTATGTGTTGAAATCCCAAATCTGACCAGACAAGGTCTTTTAAAAGGGCTTTTCACATGATAAAAATTACTCTTTTCTATGTGCATTTCTCTGTGGTCTTTTGTGACAAAGAAGATCAGACCTGGCGAGGTAGAGTTTGAGGTTTGGAAGAACCCTGTAGCTCTTGAGTTTTTTGTTTGTTTGTTTGTTTACAGAGAACCAGTCCCTCAGCTGTTATCTTGGAATGTTCAAATGCTCAGATCTCAAACTGCAGCTTCTGAGTCAGGGCTTTGGGAAGGATCTGGAATAGAGAAAGAGTAATAGTATATAGACAGTAATAAGAGAAGAGACAGCACTCCCTTTCTATACTCAAGGTTCCAAGCTCTTGAAGTCCTCAAGGTTGGGTCAACTTTTAAGCCATCCATCTTGCTTGCTTTCTTTTTAAAGAATATTTATTTCTCATTGGATAGAGACAGAGATAATTCAAGAGGGGATGGGAAAATGCAGTAGGAGAGAGACAGAGAGAAACCTGGAGTCCTGCTTCCCCACTTGTGAAGCTTTCCCCCTATAGGTGGGGGACCAGAGACTTGAACTTAAGTACTTGCATCCTGTAATATGTGTGCTTAACCAAGTGTGCCACAGCCTACCTGCCCCCATCTTTCTTCTTTTCATCCGACTTTCTCTGAATGACTGTCTCCATGCCCAGGGTATTTTTTTTTCAGATATATACTTTTATTTCTTTGTTTATTATTGGATAGAGACAGAAATTCAGAGGAGACAGAGAGGTAAAGTAGAGAGACAGAGACCCCTGCAACCCTGCTTCACCACTTGTGAAGCTTTCCCTCTGCAGGTGGGGACCAGGGCTTGAACCTGGGTCCTTGTGCACTGTAATGTGTGTGCTTAAACAGGTTTACCACCACCTGCCCCCCCCAATGTATTTTAAAATGCAAATGAGGAGGCTGCAAAGCTCTCTGAGGCTTTGGGAGAGAGAATGATTTGAGTGCTAATTGTTAGAGAATTCTGAAAAGCCCTACGGGGCCTTCCATTGTACTGTTCTCTTCTTGCTATCCTGTTCACTGATAGGTCATCCCATCCCAACCTTTTCTAGGACATTCTCCTTACTCCCGTCCTCTGAATGCTCTTGGATTTCTATTAAGGCACAAACTGCAAACTGCCACTTCTTTTTTTCTTTTTGTGAACCTTTCTCTTTGCTTTTTAAATTTCAGACATGACATTGATTGTCAAGTTTTTCAACCCACACTTTAAAAATATTAGTAGTGATTTAATAATGATTAACAATATTATAAGGTAAAAGAGGTACAACTCCTCACAGTTCCCACCACCAGAGTCCTATCGCCTCCACTGGAAGCTTCCCTGCTCTTTATCCCTCTGGGAGTCTGGACCCAAATTCTTTATGGGGAGCAGAAGGTGGGAGTTCTGGCTTCTGTCATTGCTTCTCCGCTGGACATGGGTGTTGGCAGGTGGACCCACACCCCCAACCTGTGTCTGTCTGTCCCTAGTGGGGCAGGGCTCTGGGGAGGGGAGGTCCAGGACACATGGGTGAGGGCGTCTGTCCAGGGAGGTCATCTTCTTTTCTCGAAACATAAACCTCCTCTAAGCTTTCATGGACATACAGAAGTCTTACAAAATAGGCTTGGAAGGAAAGAGCAAGATACCTGGCGTGAGAATTACACAGAAAATACAGCTCAGGAAAATACTTTGTAATCTTGAATTCTTATAAATTACAAACTGTTGGGGAATTTTTTTTCTTAGCCAAACATTTTTTTTTTCTTAACAAATCATTTTGCATGAAAACAATCAGAAGAGTGATGTATGTTCAGTGTGTGTTAAACATGGCATAACCAATCTGCCAAAGCTCAGGGAAGTTAACAGTTCTCCACAGATGATCTCCCCACAAAGATGCTGTTGATGGATAACGGCTCTGAGTATAGAGGTCACGTGACACTGCACCTGAGGACCCAGGTTCTAGCCCCTCAGAAAATGTATCAGCAGCAAAGTAGTACGGTGTGTTATCTCCTTCCTCTGTCTCTTCCTTGCTGACTATGTTTTCTCTCCAGCTGATGTTAAAAAGAAAAACAGGTGAGTAGGGCAGTAACACAGTAGGTTAAGCTCAGGTGGCGTTAAGTGCATGGACCAACTAAGGATCCCAGTTGGAGCCCCCGGCTCCCCACCTGCAGGGGAGTCGCTTCACAGGCAGTGAAGCAGGTCTGCATGTGTCTATCTTTCTCTCCCCCTCTCTGTCTTCCTCTCCTCTCTCCATTTCTCTCTGTCCTATCCAGCAATGATGACATCATCATCAACAACAACAATAATAATAAAAAACAAGGGCAACAAAAAGGAAAATAAATAAAAAAGAAAAAGAAAAACAGTTGTTTGACAGGAGCAGTGGCATCTCACTGACACAAAAGTTCCTGGCGACAAAACATGAAGGGATGAAACCGTTGTCCACTGACACCCTGAAGAAGCCACCTTGCCCTGATGTAGTCTTCTCAATACTTGTTTTAAAAAGGACTGTTTGGAAAGAGAAATTAGCCTGAAGCAAACAGAAGCAGTACTCTCTGTGACACCCGGTAGACTGGGTCACCTGAGGCTACTGAATCTTCAAGAATTGATACTTATATATATTTGCTATATATTTGCTATATATATATATGATTATATACAAATTCGGACCTTTCACATACTCTCTGGGTTATGCTCCTTCTGTGGAGAGCTCTGAAAGCTGAAATACAAACGCTTTTGTAAAATAAAAAAGACACCTGCAGCCCTGCTTCACCACTCATAAAGATTCCCCATTCCCCCCCCCCCCCCCCCCCCGCAGGTGAGGACCAGGGGCTTGAACCCATATCCTTGAGCACCATGATGTGTGCGCTTAACTAGGTGTGCCACCACCTGAAACCTTAAACGTGTGTGTGTGTGTGTGTGTGTGTGTGTGTGTGTGTGTGTGTGTGTGTGGTTTTGCATTTGACTTTCAGGGAAGTCATAAAGCAGAGTCAAAGTGACAGACTATCATATGGTTCTTTGGTTGTGGAGGTGACCTGCTTTGGATGACAGCATCCCTGTAGCTGGTGAATTCTTCCCCCAGGAGCATGGCAGGTGCAGATACAAAGAGGACAAGCTGCTCTCACACGGTAGGACTGGGGACTCCAAATTTGGATATTTTCAACCAACCTCCGTCTGAAACACAAAGCTTCTCTGGTTCAAAAAATAATAATAATAAGCACCCAGATACATTTGTATATATATAAACAAAGAGAGGAGGGGGGAGGGAGGACACACAGACATAGTAACAGGTGTAGATGTGACTCAGAAAGGAAATGAGGATGTTACCATAGGGAATATATATATATATATATATATATAGAGAGAGAGAGAGAGAGAGAGAGAGAGACAGTCATAGAAATAATAGTCAGCCCATCTGTGACCTTGGGAGAACCACTGTAGTTCACAGTGGAGGGGATGGGGAATGTTCCCCACCGAACTCTGGTGGTGGGAACAGCGTGGAATTTGACCCTTGTTGTTTTGTAATTTTGTAAATCATTAATAAAAAAATAATCATACAATTTTAGAAAAAGATTATTTTTGCAATAGATAATCCTGGTTTCCCCAAAGCCTGATCTCATACAAGGAAACCTGGAAAGTGACCTTTTTTTTTGACTGTCTGTTTGCTTTTCAACAAGTGGACTTTTTTTAAAAATTTATTTGTTTATTTTATCTCTCCTCCTTGCTTTGGAAGTGAATTTGGTTGTCTTTTTCTCTGTGGTTTTCTGTGTCAATTCTGAGTGGGGACTTCTCTTCAGACAGCTGAACCCTGGTGTTCACCCAGGGAGGGATTTTTCTTTGCATGTTTATTTTTAGCATTAGTCTTCAGTATGAACAAGGGGGGAAAAAGTCAAAAGGAGTTAGAAAGAGAAAGGTGATGTTCAAGCACCTAGTAGTTCATTTTACTGTCTGTATTTGGAAGCTAACTTACTCCCTAAGATTAGAGATGTAAACATCGTTGCCTAACAGAGGTATTGGCTTGATTGAAATTCAAGCTAATTATTCAGCTTGTATCAAGGGAATATTTGGCTCATAATCTTATCAAAGTTCTTATATGTAGTCATAGTATTGTTAAAGATTTCATAAGTGCAATTAATCCTATGTGAAGTATATAATTTAATGATAAGTTCCACGTTAGTTTTTTTTTTTTTCCTTAGGTTAGTTATCTTACCAAAATGTTTCTGACTAACCTCACATTTCTAAATAGTCACATGAAACACGTGAAAGGGAAGAGATGAGTCAGGGCTGTCCCGATTTCCTGAACCAAGATGAACTTCCATTCAGCCCTTCCACTTCCATCATGAAGAGTGACAGTAAGGAGCAATCCTTCCCACACCCACAGTCAAGTCAGACCATCCTAAGAATAGGTGTAATGGTCAGGCTGAGACAGAGCTTAAGGAAGGGTGGGCACCATGCCATTTATTATTACTTCTTTTCTCCTTGCTGAGATGAGATGATGATGAAGGCCCGGGGTTTGAAAGGAAAAGGGAGCAGAGAGAAAGGTAGGGAGAAGATGCAGGCTTGGCCTGTTGCTCCCCATTCTGGGAGAACTCAGTTACCTGGACCTTCAGTGAACTGTCCTCCTGGCTTGCCCAGCTGGAACGTCATTTCTTTCAATTTAGATATCCACTTCGCTTTTCAAAAGATCTATTCAGCGATGAGGACTGACCATGCCATAGACGGCATGAATAGCAAGAGGAGAGTAGGCTATTTGTGTTCATTGCTTCAGCTCTGGGCTTCCTTTTAATTAATTAATTAATTTTTATTTTTAAAAATTTATTATTGAATAGAGACAGGAAGAAAGTGACAGGAAGGGGGAGATACCTGCAGCCCTGTTTCACCACTCATGAAGCTTTCCCCCTACAGGTGGAGACCAAGGGATTGAACCCGGGTCCTTGCACACTGCAATGTGTGTGCTTAACCAGGTGTGCCACCACCTAGGCCTCTGCTCTGGAAAAAAAACAAAAAACTAAGACATGAAGACACCTTTAAAACTGAGGTGAAACAAAGGTAACTTGGAGGTCAGGCGGCAGCACAACTGCTTGAGTGCACACACTGCAGTGCGCTAGGACCTGGCTTCAAGCCTCTGGCCCCCACCTGCAGCGGAGAAACTTCATGAGTGGGGATGCAGGACTGCGAATGTCTCTGTCTCTCTCTATCTCTGTCCACCTTCCCTCTAAGTTTCTCTCTGTCCTATCAAAATACAGTTTTACAAAAGAAGTTACTTGAACGTCTGTGCATACAGGGGCAAACTAATTCACCTTGCGTTGCCTCTCATGTAAATTACTTTCTTGTGTCATTAAGAGATGTTCTAATACATAAAATACACAAGCCTCCTCTGAGTTTGCTAATAATAAACAAGTACCTCACCTCCTAAGCTAATGGAGGTAAAAAAAAAATAGAAAAATAAAAACTTATCATCCTCTGATTTTGCTGCCACTTTCATTGTTAAAAAGAAAAAAAAACCACAAAAAACCAGCCCTTCCTCCACAACCTGCTGACTAGGCCATCCTTAATAAACCGTGTAAACTAGGTCACTGTCACGGAAAGTTCTGTTTGGGAGATTCTATTACAGGCTGTATAATCATTTCCTCCCAGGAAAAATAGCTTAGAATCACCCTACCCAACCATTCAGTATTGAAGGAGGAATACATGCATTGTCTATATGGGTTCCATGAAAATAAATAAATAAACACAAGCTCTCTATTCAATTATATCCTGGTAGGCTCCCAGAAATTCTGTCATGTTTTACTTGTAAAGAATAATTTTCCTGATCAATTATTTTTACTTTTTTTTTTATTTGGCCTCTGGGGTTGTCACTGGGGCTTGTGCCTGCACTACAAATCCACTGCTCCTGGAGGTCCTTTTTTCCATTGTTGTTGCTGTTATTATTATTGTTGTTGTTGCTGCTGCTGCTGCTGTTGGACAGGACAGGGAGAAATGGAGAGAGGAGCAGAAGACAGAGAGGGAGAGAGAAAGTCAGACACCTACAGACCTGCTTCTCTGCTTGTGAAGTGACTCCCCTGCAGGTGGTTGAACTGGGATTCTTGGCTAGGCCCTTGTGATTTGTACTACGTGTGCTTAACCAGCTCCTCCACCACCCGGACCCCTGATCAATTAAATACAATTACAATTTGTGTTACAGTTTAAATGTACATTTAAAAAAAAAAAAGTTACATAACCACAGTCCTCTGAATTTTATACTCAAAACAAAACAAGCAACCAAAGACACATGTCCACTCAAAAACTGTGAAAGGATGTTCCTCCTTGCAGATGTATTCACAAAAGCCAGAATGTGAAAACCACTTGGCCTGGATATCCAGCCAGTCTTCAGTGGGTCTGTGGCGGCTTGTCAAGCACAGAACTCAGTACCCAACCTCCCCCTGCGCCAAGAATAAAGTTTTCTGATAGTGACCACTGTGGCAGAACTTTGAAAATATTGCATTTATTGAAGAAGGTCCGAAAACGTCAGATATTTGACTCTTCCATTTATGTTGCACTTTCAGAATAGGAAACAGAGACAGGAAGTAGGACAGTGGTTGTCTTCTGTCTGCAGGTGGAGCTGCCCACGGGGGATGTTTGGTATGGTTTGCATAGCATTGTACAATGCTTCTTTTCTTTTCTATTTATTCCGTCTATTTATTTCTTGGTAGGACTCTGTGCCTCTGATCCCAGAGGCTATTTTTCTTTTTTTTTTTTATTAATTTTTAAAATATTCTTTATTTGTTGGGTAGAAACAGAAATCAAGAAGGGAAGGGGAGATAGAGAAGAAGAGAGACAGAGAAACATTTGCAGCCCTGCTTCACCACTTGTGCAACTTTCCTCCTTCAGGTGGGGAGCCGGGACTCGAACCTGGGTCCTTGTGCATTGTAACATGTGCACTCAACCAGATGAGCTGTCCCCTGAGGCTATTTTTCTTTCTTTTTTCCCTTACCTTTTCCTTTCTTTTCATTCCTTTTATCCTTCCTTCCTCCCTCCCTCACTCCTTTCTTTCTTTCTTTCTTTCTTTCTTTCTTTCTTTCTTTCTTTCTTTCCTTCCTTTCTTCTTGATAGAGACAGAGGAGAG